>NW_021635225.1:0-179860 GCF_004799145.2 Neltuma alba
AAGTGATCTATTACTTGTTTTAAAGCTCAGGATGTGGACTTTAAATCACACCAAGTTTTATGGGCAGAATTAATCATTTGCCTTACCTCGACTCTGTCACTAATTCGTGGCTCCTTGAGGATGCTTTATGTCCTAACTTACATTAATAATTTATAATTACTTCTTTCCTTGCATAATCTCATTCCATCAATCCATAAACTATTCCCTACACTATCATAATAAATTATACATGCCATCATCATGATTTAACATCACATAACATTAATGGCATATTGATAATCATACATGAACATACAAATTATAAAATTTAATGTGATAACTTTCTTCAACCTCTTTTCCCTTTCTTTGTTTCCACTTCATGCATCCTTTGCTTAATCATTATCACCTATTATGGTTGGTTAAGAAAGGGTGAGATTTAGAAGCATCTCAGCAGTAAACATTACCATCAATTTATGCAAGATGGATGCAAGTGTATGATGTAACGTCCTGAGTTTATCAGGTTTTAATAGCCTCTTTTGGTTGATTTTGAGGATAGATTAGTGATTTAACCTTGATCTTGGTGTTTGCTTTGGATTGAGGTAGGTTGAAGGAATAGTTGAACAATCCCTCTCAGGGTTTGTTTGCCGTGGCGAACCGGAGTTCCAGGGGAAGTGTCCTTTCGGGAAGGTTTCGCCACTGCGAAGTTAGGGGTATGCTGTGGCGAAGGTCTTCTGGGCGAGCAAGAGTTTCCTCTCAGGAAGCTTTCGTCGCGGCGAAGATTGGAGTTCACCGTGGCGAAGTCAGGTTTTCAGGCGAGTAATCCCTCTCAGGATTAGTTCGTCGCGGCGAAGGGGGTCGAATCTATATAGTCGTGAGAGGGGTCGCAAAAAATAGAAAATCTGAAGGAAGAGAGAGAGGCTCTGCTAGGGTTTGAATTTTTGGCTTGGAGGGGGCATTTCTTAGGATCCATTACCTCAAGTAAGTGATTTTAACCTCTAATCTACTTTCTTTCTTGGAATTTCTGAGGATTTATGGTGAAACCCTAGAGTTCTCTAGGTTGTGATGGAATTGAGGTTTTTAATCGATTGTTTTGAGTTTAATTGATTGCTTTGGGTTAGTCTAAGTATTTAATCGGTGTAGTTTTCTTGGATTTAAAGAACTTTGAGTTTTTGAAGTTAGGGTTTATGAAAATTGGAGGTTTGTGATTGAGGATGATAATGTGGAGGTTGATTTTGAGTTTTGTGATTTGGGTTATGTTAAGGAGGGTTAAATTGCATGTTTAATCGGTTTAGAATGTTGTTAAGACTTCAATTGTTCAAATGGAATGTTTGGGTGTGAATTCCTATAGTGGGTCCTTGAGGTTATGAATTTTAATTGATGTTTGGAAAGGAATTAAGGTTTTAATGGATTTTTATGACCTTGAAGTGTTGCCTTGATGGTTATAACATTTTTAGTTGGGTAGAGTTTGGTTGGAGCTAGGAATTTTGTGTCCCCAAGTGTTGTTTTGGCCACATTATTAGTTGAAAGCTAATACATGATGGTTGTGTGCTTGTGTAGACCGGTTGTGAGCCTTGTGGGTGCACGCGGCCGTATTGTTGGTTTGTTATTCCTTGCTCAGGCGAGAGTTAACCACTTTCCATCCTTTGTACATGCTTTTGTGGTATTGTGAGTGGATTTATGTTTTGTGCTCTGAGTAACAACTGTGTTCAAAGTGTATGTTGTATATTGAAAAGGAAAACCATCTTGTGGGTTTCAATTGATATTGAATGAATCTGTAACTTGTGAAAGATAGGCCACTAAAGAAGTTAATTGTGAAATGATCATTTACTCTTTGATTACGGTTTGAGCATGATGCATGAATTGGAAATTGGAGAGTTTTGATTGTTACTACCACGTGGTAAGGCGTCCATTAATGCATGATGGTTGGCTCTTACATCCCCTATAGTGAGGGATAGGCCTTTTGGCTCCTTACATCCCCCAGAGTGAGGGATAGGCCTTTTTGGCTCCTTACGTCCCCCGTAGTGAGGGATAGGCCGGGTTCAGCTCTTGAAAATCCCCCAAAGTGAGGGATATGGTTGATGGGATTGCACCATTGCACTTGCATGACTTGTTGTGGCTATCATTTATCATATTACTTGTGAACTACCCCACTTGACACCTCACGCACCTATTTAGTTGTACCTTGAATTAGAAAGGCTAGTTACTCGGACGTTGTCTCACCTCGTGGTTTATAATGTTTTCAGGTGAAGGTTCTAGGTGTGTGCCATCAGGAAGAGACGTAGAGGCTTGAGCTTGGTTAGCTTTAGGCCTCTAGCCCTTATATATGTAGGCTAGTTGTATATTGCCACATTTAGGGCCCCTTTTGAAATATTTTGATTGTTGGTCTTATTGTAAACTGGAGGAAATGTTATCTCCTTATTTTTGGTTGGCCGGAGGCCATTTCTAGTGTTTTGTGAAACTTTGATATACATTGTTGGAAACCAATCGTATGGGCTGATGTTGATGTCTTTTGTTACCCGGGCCAGAGGCTCAGAGGCCCAGTGGATGTTAATGAATGATTTTAGTTGCATGCAACGGAGTTTGAGTTTGAGCTGAGTTTAAATGTTAATTTCTAAAATTATGCAAATTTCTTTCTACTATAGTAGTTTGTTGTAACATCTTTCCTTTTCTACCATAGTAGTGATTTTATGACGAGTTTATAATGTTTTGAGGTTAAGGGTTTTACGTATAACATGCTTACTCATAACATATTCTCATGCTCAATGTTTCATACTAACATGCATGGCCATGGAAAACATCATTGAAATAAAGCATCATGCTATCATCACCATCTCATAACATCATCCAATCACATAATACACATCAATACACAAACATGCACTTCAAGCATACAAGAAAGGTAAGTTCACTACCTTATATCCTTAAGCTTCCTTCTTGCTCCCTTTTGATTTCAACCATTAAGGTTGCTTCCTCAACCTTTGCCATTCATTTTCTTTGATGTCTTATGGCCCTAAATGCCCCAACACATCATTTTTATTCATTTATTAGAGCCATGGTCATCAACAACATCAATACTTTATTTTCTTTGAACTATATTAACTTTTAACTTTTGAGTTTGATTTCCATCCTCTCTAAATTTAATTATGTTAGTGGCAATCTCACCCAGAGGGGGTGAATTGGGTGAGTTATAAAAATTTACGTATTAAAACAATAAGCTAAACAAAAATAAAGAGAGTAAGTTAAAGTGATTTCACCGTAGAAAGTAGACACAGAATTTATACTGGTTCGGTCTCAACCACTTGACCTACGTCCAGTCCTCAGAACACCTCTAAGTATTTCACTAGGTTCCAAGATTAATCAAGCTCTTAGTGCCGTAGCACAGCAATTGATTTGCTCAATCACTCCCCCTTACTATCCGTAAGATTACAATCCCATTCAAGAGTCTACACTCTTGAGTTTTACTCAGAAGTAATTGGAGATGACAGATAAAGCTCTCTCACGAAGTAAATAAATGAGAAACACTGAAGCTCAGTATAAGCAAGAACAAAGTATTGAATGCAACAATAAATTAGTTGTAGAAAGTAGTTCGCGTATTCAATTTTTGGCATTCAATGCTTCTTCGCGCCTTTTATAGTTGTAGAGGTTTAATAACTGTTAGACGGAAGAGCTTCTAGCCATTGGAAGTTTGGCTGCATGTTTTCCCAGTTGCAATGGTTTTCGCCATTAATGGTTCTGATGGTTCTGACATGGTAGGTTACTGGCTTCTAAATAACTGTTGGATAACTGTTGAACTTTCTTCGTAATCTGTAACATGTTAATTAAATAAGTTTTTCTTGTAGAGTAAAGCTCAGAAACATAGCTAATCAAATGATAATAATGAATATTCATTCATTGAAAATGGAATCAATCAGTTACTGAAAGTATTTAACAAGAAATGGACATCTTTGATCGAAGTCATGATCATGACTGGTTGATCAATCAAATATTGAGAAAGAATTTGAAACGGGTAAGTTCATTTACGATCAGATGGATAATACATTTAATATAAATAACTGATCAATCATAAATACATTATGAAGAGAAAGGGCAAATTAGGATCACATGTTTGAATATAAAAAAATAGAGTAATAAAAAAAAGGCTTAGTAAAAGCTTGAAGGGAAATAAACATATTTAAAGAATAATCGATGAACAAGTGATTGTAACTGAGAATTAAGGTTACTGATTTGAATAAATGAGAATTTAGATCAAGGTGATACAGTTGATCAACATGTTGAGAATCACGGTAACTTGTTGATGTTTATTGGAAAGAGTCAATGATCGTCAAGTGATCAAAGCTTGAACGATCAAGTATTAGCAAGTGAGTAGAAATAGATTTTCAAGGAACAATGATCGAAATACTTTATCGATAAATGAATGATAGAAGGCTTGATCGATAAAAGAGATTTAACAAAGAGTCTTTCAAAAAGGCACAAAAGCAATGATGATCAATTGAGTGATCGATTAATGTCTGATCGAGTAAGTGATCGATAAAAGACTTAGTTCTGAAATGCCAGGGAAAGGTTTGACCGATCACGTTATGTGAAACAAGACATTTAGATATATGGGTGATCGATCATTTTATCGATAATTAGATTATCGATCAATTGATCGAAAAGAATAACTTAACACAGTAACACAGGAAGATAATGATGATCGATCATTTGATCAATAAAATACTGATTGATCAAGTGAATGATAAAAAGCTTTGTCAACATACTTGAGCAAAACAAAAACAAGTAAGTTATTAAGCAATCACAAAACAAGTTATCGAAAAAAACTTTGATCGATAATGTATCGATAAATGGTGATTAAGACAAAATATGGAGTGAGCAGAGAGCTTTACCATTTATCTGTCTTCTCATTGATGACTTTTTTATCGATCATGTGATCGATAAATACTTACCAGATTTGTGTTCCATTATCTGACAGTTATTCAATCATTAGATTATTGATCAATTGATCGATAATTTTCTACAGGCTTTTATACACAACTGTGTTAACAATGATCAATCAAACATTATCTATCAAGTTATCAATTAATATTTCTGCTAAGTTACCTGTTTACACAGGAAGTTATCTATAAAGTATCGATAAACCCCCTTAATTAATCAGGTGATCGATCAACTTACTGAAACACATATACTAACTAACTTTGTTATGATCAAAACCTTAAATCTAACATTCTCCCTCTTTTTGATGATGACAAAACACAGGTTAAGATAAATAAGATTTTATCAGATAACTTAAGCTAGATCAGGAATTCAACAGAATCATATGACAGATAATAGTATTCACCAGTAAATGTAAAAAAAATGGTAGAATGCACAACTGATAATTTTATAGATAGTGAACAATAACGAAGCCCTCGAGGCTTTGGATCTAGTCCTCCACATCATCTCCAAGTATGTAGTTCAGGCGAATGGACCTCTACCATCTCACAGGTCCAGAATGGAGTGTTGGGTAGGACCTCTCCCATCTCACATAACCAATCGAAAGGTTCTAGGTAAGGGTTTCCTGGTCCATGGGCTTGGTATAGCTTTCTCATGCCCTGGAGGTAGTCTAGGTGTACTCTCAGGTCTGCATCCACATCCCTCCTGATGTGACGCCCTAGGAACCTCAGCCGGTCACTCAGCTGACCCACACTACGGATCTCATGACTAGGCGAAGAAGGGCAGGTATGACTGGTACTGTAGGTGCTACAGGTGTTACAGAAGCTGGGGGTATAACTGGTCAGGTACTAGGTCCGGGAATGTTGCATGGATGTACAATAGGGGTAGCAGGCTGTCTAATGGACTGAATATAAAGGCCTAGGTCTAATGGCTCTTAGTATAGGCTAGTTATAGGATCTATTAGGTCATCGGGTTTGGGGAGGTACAGTAACTGTTCTGCAGTGATCCGTAGCAGCTCAGGATAGTACCCGGCATAGTCATTTAAGCTCACTGACAAATGGCTTGGGCTGGCATCTCCTATAGTCCATTCCACCGGATCTTCTTCTTCAGTGAGATCAATAACGTTAAGATCCCAATCATTGACTGATGGCTCAAATCTAGGGTCCCAGTTCATGGTGTTTTCCATCCTGATTCCTGTAAAGACGTGTCAGTTCCTCCTATCTAACCCCAAAATCTAAAGAATACTTAAGTAGAGTGTTCTATCTTATGCCAAAACCTCCGCTCTGATACCAAAAATATTACACCTTACTATCATATCGTCTTAGGGTTCAATTAAAACCATCTTAGATCACATTGGATGGTCTTGGGCTCAATTCTATCTCAAAAACGCTAATTTTCGGATATCAGGTAAAAATCCAGTTTTCTGGCCCAATTTCAAAAATTCATAACTTAATCTAAAAAATCGAAAAGCAGTGGTTCAAAATTCTATAAAAAGATCTTTCAATGGTATTTCAGGAAAATATATTCTTGTGAACCAATTCCATCAGAAAAAGCATCAGGTTTTTTGAAAGTTACCTCTATCTATTAGGCAAAACCCTTTTTCCAGATTCTGGAACTTAACTTTAAAAAATCATTAAAAATCGTGTAGTTGGCCATTTTTAATGTGTTAACTATCAAAATGAAGCTCAGAACATGATATATAAACATGACAAATTTCGTAACTAAAAACATTCGGGAACTTAATCAAACATCATGTAAGGTAGCGGTGTCAATGAATTTACACACTACCCAGCATAACATTACATAACCCAAAAGTCCATTAATTTTTATGGTATGATACCATAATTTTAACCTTCAATAATCAGCTTGTTCTTGGATTTTTTAGGTCCTAAAATGTTAGATTGCATTTGGGGAATGAGATTTCATTGAAATCCCAATAGCAAATTAACCAACTATATCATCAACAAGCATTATCATCATGCATAACTACATTAACTACTATTGGTGAACTAGCATGCTTATCATTTGTCAAACTCAATCATGCAAAGGCCAAAGCAAGAAAGTGCAAAGAGCAGCCCATCACAATCAAGACAGTTCATCCACATAATAGCGATTAATCATGCAATAATCAATAATGCCAAGTTAATGTTAGTAGGTAGGTTCAACTTGCTACCTTGCTCCAAAAGCTTGAGTTTTCTTTGTTTCTCTTCTTCTCCTTCCAAAATATCAAACCCTAGCATGGTAATCCATCAAAAGGGCAGCAAAAATCATTAACCAAACAAGTAAAAGCAAGACACAACGTAAATATGACTCTTGCTCCTTAAAGCTTCCCTTTGTTCTTTATTTTTGAACTTGTTTCCTTTTAACCTTAAAAATTGCTTCTTGACTTATTCCTACATGGTTTTCATGTAGATTCCAAATATATGCTTAGATTTAAGAAAATAAAACTCCTCCTTTCAGTTGCTCTTGACCGAACCAAGAGGGTTCTTTAAGCCAAAAATTACAACTTTGAATTTTAATGCTTCCAACACTTGTTCTTTAGGTTTATCCTACACCATTTTTCATTTTGAGCACAATGGAAGCATTAAAACATTGAAAAACACATCCTAAGGTCCATTTACTGCCTTGGCTGAAATGGTCCATATGATACACAACGAAGAAAACACTTCAAAAATCAACTCACAACCACTTGCAACTACTAGGATCTAACATGCTTTGAAGTGTTCTAGCAAGTGTGATCAACAAAACTTCTTTCCCTACCATATATAACTTTTGTCCAGCACCCAAAGAAGAGAGAAAATAGAAATTTTCAACCATACAAAGAAAGAAAACAAGGCAAGGATCCATTTAGAACCAAGAACTAACCTTGAATCCTTGGTTGTATGATCAAGTTGGTAGTTTTTCCCTTGATTTCCCTTTGAACTCCCTTTTTTCTCTCTTGGTTCCCTCTTGGACAAAATAACATCTGAATATTAGGGGAGATGAGCTTGTTTAATCAGCCAAAATATCCCAACCACCATCATAAATAAAATTCCAAATGGTCATTACCCTCTTTAATCTTACTTTCTCTTTCATAATTAACTAAATCCAAATGAAACTAATTACCAAAAGTCAAAATCCTCTCCATTTGAGGAATGACACTTGGCAAGTTTAAATCCTCTCCATTAGGGGCTTGACACATGGGTAATTGTGAACCATTTGAATTGCAAGACTCTAGTCTTGCTTTACCGGTGCACTTCCACTCTGAGTTTAACCTCGTTTCTATAATTACAGTATTTTAGCCTTTGTAATTATTTTCTATTAGATCCCTAATTTATTCTTCTTATTTTTATCTTCCCAAATTTTTCTCTTTGTCTCAAAATTAATTTCCCAATAATTAAATAAAAAGGAAAACTAATTTCCTTCTCTTTAGAGTTTTTCCACTTTCCAAAGGTATTGGGAAAAATCTTGGATACTTGAGGGTCTTCATTTAATTCCATAATCTCATATAATTCCTTGGGATATCATAGGAATTTTCTTAGAATTTTATTTCCCTTAAAAATATTTATTTGGAATTTTCCAAATAAAATCCCTTAAATTGGCCTAAATCGGCCTTAAATTCTTTGTAATTTCTCTAAGGGTAATTTGGTCATAAAAATTTTTATAATCTCATATAATTCTCAAAGGATATTATCCTTATTTTTCTTAATTTTCTAAGGCTTGAAAACATTATTCCTAAAACACCATAATCATCTTTTTTAATACCCCTCTCCTTCTTCTACTTGATTATGGTTGAGGGAGTATCCATAGGGGTAATTTAGAGAAAATTGATAAATATGAAAAAAGGGGTCTTATATTTAGGACCAAAACCAACACAAGAATTGAGTCCTATATTAAGGACCGGAGGAGTAACTTTTTATAACTAAACCAAACTAAATACAAGCTCAAATTATATAAATAATCTACACTAACTAATTAGTTATCCATGATAGAAAAGAGCAGCACCCAATCATATATCCTATCACGGATAAAAGAACTTTTCTTAACTCATTCAAATATAAACATTATAAGAAAGGATCAATCTCATCTAATATGGTTATAAAACAATATGTAATATAGCTCATAAATCGAAATAGCAAGAATTAAATCTTTATTCACATTTTATAATAAATTCATAAACAAATCACATGCAACCCTAGGCCTTTGGCTAACTACTAGCACGCACACCACAACAGTACAAATCAAAGGACGCAAAAGATAATAATGCATGAATCAATTAAACACAGTTTATCCTAAGGTGACAATATCCGGGAAACAACAGAACTCATAAATCGAGGAGACGCTATAAGTCACTAATGTAGCTTTACTCCTCCTAAGCCTTCCCTGATGTCTCTCCTCTAAATCTTTTACCTAAAAAATGTTAAAAACAAGGATGAGACAATGTCTCAATAACTAAATCTCTACCTATCACACACACTAGCATAGGCTAGTGAGGTGTCAGTTGGGGTACACAGAGTTAATAATAGTCAAAAGACATTTATTTATAGTTAAACTCACAATAACCATATAAATCAAATATTTCTGTCAATCTCATGTAGTTGATAATTTCAAAAGAGATAACATACTTTTTATTTATTTAAGAGATATAAATATCAAATGAAGATACCATGTCATATGCAATCCATGAACCCTAAATCATCCTTATATCCTCTTTATTTCCACCGACTGGACCCATGGACTAAATTTTTTCCATTTAACTAGCTACTCTGACAAGCTCACCACACGAGTGATATGAACTGGTCAAAAACCACAGAGCACTCGATGGACTATGGGTACCCCTCGAAGAATTAGTGGGGTACCGTAGTCCCTCGAAAAACTAATGGGACAATAATAGTGGTCAATCATAGAACTCCTTATAGAGGCCAATACCACATGGCCTGTATATATTACTCCATCATCTCCTCCCTGCAACCAAGCTAGATGTACAGGGTTCACAATAACATATTCATATGCATAATCAAATGAATTCCAGGATAATATCTCATAGTCCTAATCATTAATTTCTGATGACATAAATGGTCTCAATTCTTTTCAAAATAGCATCCTACAAGACAGGTCATACAAAACATGATATACTATATGAAACTTGGTTATAAAATCATTCACCAACCTCATATTGATGCATGTAATGGATAGAAATTTAGTTACTTGGGCTCTTAGCTAATAGTCAAATATAAACGAAGCCTGTACTTGAAAATGCCATAGTAGTGTTTATATCTACGAATGAAATTAAAAAATTATCTCTAGAGTATTAGAGTAAACTACTCCCGAATTTCTGGCCTTTGACTCTCTCTCTAAGACCTTCAACTATTACTTAAAATTCTAGCTCGAAAATCTTTTTCCAAGGTTTAGGGTAAGAACATATATATGAGAATTTAGATTCAATTACTAGGTTCCCTTAACTTATATTATCTTTAATTATTAAATTATATCATTTGAATCACCAAATTTATAACCTAGATAGAGAACCCTCAATTTATACCTTATATTTTATCTTTCAAGAATTTAGACAAACAACCTCAAAATGAGTTAATTTATTCTTACTGTAGAAGTCTAATTATTAATCCAACCATTGAATTTAATGTCTTATATGTCACAAAGTCTACTCTCTAAATTTCAGGTCGGTGAACAAATTTAAAAATGCTAATTCACTATCTAGTATTCTAACTACCAAATCTAAAAAAATAAATGAAAAATGTACCAAATAATTTGTAGCTTAGAGACCGAATTGACGATCTAACAACGAAAATTGACGAGTATGAAGTCTAAGACCAGCTGACCAAATTGCAGCCTAATCCAATAGTTTATGAACTCATAAACAGCACTTTACTAATACTGTCTCAGTTTTGTATGAAAATTACTTAATTCATCTTTAACTCTCCCTTACCATCACATATATATAGTCTCCTAGAGCTCTCTCTTCCTATCATTTAGTCAATGTGGGACTTCTCAATATTATTATTTTATCCATCTTCCCATCATTTAGTCGATGTGGGACTTCTTAACATTGTCGTTTTATTCATTTACTTACACATACATATGTATAGACACAAAAGATCATAATTATTTTAATTACTTTTATATATATTTAACCTTTGTTAGTTCGATCATAATAAATATCTACTTAAACTTGAGGGATAAGAAAATTAGGATGTTACACTGTTCTTTAAAGTTCTAAAATTTTTAGTCAAGTCATATATTTCTCAACAAAATTTTCTAGTTCTATATTTCTCGAGTTTCAACTCAAGTTTGAGCACTCTTGAATTAAAATATAACAAAAAGCTTTGTTTGATCAAGTTCCTTAGCAAGAACCTATTTTATCGACGAAATTCTTAGGAATTTAAGTTAATGATATCAAGTTCTTTATTTATCGAGTCCTTTATCAAGTTCTCACCTAAGCCTTTTTTTTTAAAAAAATCTTTAATATCCATTTTTTTGAAAAGCAACTTGATTTCTTGAAATCTACCATCTCTTTTGTTTCATCTTAGTTGTTATGAACTTATCAAAGGCTTTTACTATTTCATGATAATGTTATCAAGAAATCCATTTCTTGATAAGGTAATCAAGTTCTTGAGCACTTTATCAAAATGATCTTCTTCAGTTATCTCTAGGCTACTCAAGAAACATCTAGGTTACTCTAGTATCTCAAGTGTTTCTCAATAAACTTATTGAGAAACCAGTTTCTCAATAATGTGCTTCAAATTTCCTTACTTTTGCTCTTATATTCTTTGATAAATTCTTGATAATGTTTGACTTGACTGAATTCCAATGCTTCGAGAGTCAAGATTACAAATTAACTAAGGATTACACTATAATGGCACAACCTTGGGTCATTTCACCTAAGGAGCCTTAATTGAATCCTAATAGCTACGTGTTTAAGAAAACTTGTAAAATTAGGATTTGGTTGTTGAAAATTACATTGAGAAAAATGAAAAGAATAATGCAAGGGAAATACTTGTTTTTGAGGTTTTTGTTATAAAGACAATGCAAAGGAATAATTTGAATTAAAGGGATTCAATAAAAATGACTTTGGTAATAGGGATTGAGCTATCCTTGCTTTTTTCAAAATATTTGGGAGTTTAAAGCCACTACGTCTAAATTAAAACCCTAAATAACCATTTAGGTCTAATGCTTGAATTAGTAAAAACCACTTTGACCAAAATGAATCAACACCTTTTCAAAACATTGTTATGAAAACCACTTAGTGTGTAAATAAAGAGAATGATGCAATGCTCTCTCTTGGTTACTGATCAGCACACAAGAGTCAATGGTAATCAATCAACTAACAATAATCACTGTAAATTAATCAAAAGCTAAGGGTAAAAAGATAAAGCCATATATAAATCAAAAACGCATTGCATTATTGGTTCAAATACAAATAAATCAATCACAAGGAAGAACTGATCAGTTATCCAAGGCGGTAAATATAGCATTCAACCCTGAATCTAGAAGTCTAAATACATATAACCATGAAGACTGAAATAAGAAACTCCTAGTATAGTCTATGAGCTCAAGCCTGCATCCCTATCACTAAAGATCACCAACTTTAGCTACTTATAGCTCCAATCTTGCTTTAATCGGTTTCAGCACCCTTGAAATAGGTATGGAAAAGTGATGTAGAGATGGAATGGTGAAGAATAATTGGTGTAGATCTTTGAGGGAGATAAGCGAGATTAAGAGTGAAGTTGCTAGAGAGAGAAAGAGTGTGCAAGAAAGAATGCCAATCAATTCGGACCCACCTCCGAACACAACCATACCTGCGTCGAAAGAAGAGGAAACAATGCTGGGTAGGAACATAAAACAGATGCCTGAGGATGCAGTGATGATAGAAGACACAGGGGGAAACACAAAACCCACTGACGATACACTGATGACCGATAAAGGGAAGGAGAATATAGAGCATGTTGAGAGAGTGGATACCGTAATAAATAAAGAAACAGAGACTGGGAGAGTAACCAGAAATACAGACAAAATCAACAATAAAGCATCAAACTTAAAGCGTCCAATCTCATACAAGTCCAAGCTAATAAGACATGAGGATGAGGCCATAGAACAGGATTTTGATGAGCTGATAAAAGAGTGGATCAAGGAAGAGGAAGAATTGGCTCTGGTACTATCAGAGCAAGAAAAGAAGATTTTTGACACACTACCTAAACTTAACATAACTGATGAAAGACTAAAAGAACTTTGTAGACCATGGAGGAACGCCCTCATCATCATACTTCTGGGGAAAAACACAAATATCAGAATGATGAAAGAAAGGATAAGGCGGATTCTGAAAGACAAGAATTTTGAAATTATTGATCTACCTAATAATTAGTACATTTTCAGGTCTAAAAATCAATCGCTTAGACAAAAGCTCCTTGTAGAAGGACTTTAGGTTATCTACGGACACTACCTAACAATGCAAAGATGGTCCCCAAATTTCAATCCTTACAGTAATCGAATTGGGAAACTGGCCATCTGGGTTCGAGTGCCTACTCTACCAATGCAATGCGATTCAGAGGACTATTTACTAGAGCTAGGTAATCTAATTAGTAGAGCCCTAAAGGTTGACATGAACATGCTGGCTCAATATGACAGCAACCGTCACGCAGTGGAAAGGGGGAAATTCACCAGAATCAGTGTTGAAATTGATCTTGACCGACAACTCCAGTCCAAATTTGTGATAAGAAGGAATATTTTCACTGTGGAATATGAAGGTTTAGACTTGATTTGTTTTCACTGCGGGGTATATGTTCACAATCAAGGCTCATGCCCCACAGAGATTGCTAGCCAAGGAAACTCATCGGACTACAGTCCACCGATGAAAAAAACTCTGACACAAGAAGCAAGTCAAAAAGTCAAACAACTAGTGGTTAGCATACCTGGCATGTCAATCAATGAATCATATGGTGCGTGGATGCAAGTTAAGCGAACAAATTGCAAAAGACCCCAGAACATGGAGGCGGAAAATAAGCAAAATGTCAAAGCACCAGGAGGGAGCAGACCATTGGGGAAAGAGCAGAAAGCTAGTTCAAGAATGTGATTTGACATTTTATAGAGAGAAGATGAGCCTAAAATAGTACTTTCCTCTGATAAACAGGACCTTAACAAAAATAAGGTAGCTGGGAAAGAGTAAAGAAGTAATGAAGAGAGAGGAGCTGCAACAACAAAAAAATGCTACTGAACCCATAGGCAGTGGTCAGAAGCTTAAAGAAAAGAATTTTGTGTTTGGTGAGTCTAGTAAGGCTAGTGCCAAAGAAGCAAAGAAGAGAGCAGACTTTGCGATAACTACAAAAGGAAACAAAGTGACGGCTAGAAATAAAAGAGGTGAAGAGAAGGAAAACCCTAAGGACTTAAGTAATGGGCCTGGCCTAACTAAGAAAACAACTATGGATATGGATAGAAAGCAAAAAAGGGGAAAGAAAAGAGCAATCATGTCGAGACCCCAGGTAGTCTCACTTATCCTTCAAAAAAAGCAAGTAAGCATATATCATCATATTGCTTTTGGGTCGTTATTACAATCAGGCCCACTAGACTTCAGCCAAAGTGTGAAGATTATGGACTTGGGAATGGAGGAGAAAAACACAGACAAGATGACAACCAATATTCTATGTCCCACACAATGACCATCAGACCCAGCACCACTAGAGCCTTTGGGTAGTCCAATCCCACCATATTCGAACAAACCTCCTGACCCTTTAAATATTAAAAGTGAATGGGTACAGGAAAAAGAAACTAACGAGGTACATGATTAGTGGTTTGAGACTCAAGATGATGTTCCAGAGGAAGCTTAGTTTGACCCTAGTTTGGGAATCAACAATGCACAACTCTCCTAGTGGCATTGACAAGGTACACAACCTCTACCTACAGCTCTTTACCATGAATATACTATCTTGGAATTACAGAGGCGCTGCCTCAAAAACCTTTCTGAGGAGGATTAATGACATGACAAAAGGAAAAAACATTCACATTTTAATTCTTGTGGAAACAAGGGTTAGTGGAATGAAGGCTGACAAAATTATAAGAAAGTTGGGCTTTACAAATTGGATAAGGCTAGAATCAATTGGTTATGCAGGAGGTATTTGGATTCTATAGAATGCAACAGATTGCAAAATTCAGTACTCATATTCCACGAGCCAAATGGTGCATGTTAAAGTTAATCCTTTAATTTCCCCTCAGTCTTTCTGGTTGACAGGTATCTACGCTGAACCTATTTGCAATCGGCAAACCACCTTTGGAATGATTTGGTCAATCTTAGCCACTCAGCGGAAGGACCTTGGATAGTGATTGGGGATTTCAATGCTTACCTTTCCTGAGATGATAAAAAGGGAGGGATTAATTTTCAATCACAGGTGTATGCATCAATTTGGCAAATGTATAAATCAGAGTCAACTTTTAGAAATAGACTAGATGGGGGAAAGATTCACATGGGAGAGAGGTCTATTGAAAGAAAGAATTGACTGGGCCTTTAGCAATATAGAATGGTGTAACCTCTTTCCAATGTCAAAGGTTCATCACCTTAGTAAGTTTGGATCTGATCATCGCCCACTTTACGTGAGAAGTATGGATACTGGTAGTAGAAGACCACGAAGACCCCCTTTTCACTGTCAGACTGCTTGGTTCTTTGAAAAGGGTTTTGTTGATGTAGTCAAGAAATACTGGAAGGAAGGAAATTGGGTAGAAAAAGTTAGAAATTTTGCAAGCGAAGTCACTTCTTGGAACTATAAAGTGATAGGAAGTATCCCAAAGAAAAAACATTAGCTCATGCATCGACTAGAAGGAGTTGAAAGAGTTAGAGGAAAAGAGATAACCAATTCCTTGTGCAAATAGAAAATGAACTGTGGAAAGAGTATAATAAGGTCTTTGCGCAGGAAGAATTGATATGGTACCAAAACTCTAGACGTCAATAGCTCAAATGGGGAGATAAAAATAGAAAATTTTTCCATATGTCTTCTGTGATTCAAAAGAGAAGAAACTGAGTGGAAGGACTAAAAGACCAAGAGGGTGTATGGACTTTTAATCAGGACATAATGAAACAGATGGCACAGAACTACTACTAGAACCTGTTCAAGAGTGATATGTAAACCTATAAACCAGTAGAGACTGACTCGAGATTTCCAAGAATAAGCAATCAAGACTATGCTTCTCTTACAGTTGAGATTAGTAAGGAGGAAATCAAGAGCCCTGTTTTTGACTTAGGACCTTTAAAAGTCCCAGGGCCAGATGGAATTCAAGCTATTTTGTACCAAGAATACTAGAATGTGATTGGTGAAGAAGTATGCAAGATGGTTACAGAGTTTTTTGAACATCTTGACAGAGTAGGCAGCATTAACGACACCATCCTCGTTCTTATCCCTAAAACAGATCAACCTGAGGAACTTAGGGAATTTTGACTGATCTCCCTATGTAATGTTAGCTACAAAATCATTACGAAAATCCTCAGCACAAGACTAAAGAGCGTTATAGGTTAGATTGTGGGCCCTGATTAATGTAGTTTTATAGCAGGGAGACAAAGCAATGATAACATTATTGTTGCCCAGGAAGTTATTCATTCCATGGAGCTAAAGAAAGGTACAAAAGGGTGGATGGCAATAAAAGTAGACCTAGAAAAGACGTATGATAGATTGGAATGGCCGTTCATCAGAGACACCTTACAAGCAATAGGAATTAATGGGAAGCTGTTACACTTAATAATGCATTGTATTTCAAGCCCCTCTTTTAGATTCTATAGAATAGGAAAGCCACCAACGTTTTCTCTTCTTCTAGAGGTATACGCCAAGGAGACCTAATATCCTCGTACATTTACACCTTATGTATGGAAAGATTGAACCACTGTATAAGAGATGCGGTAGAAGGGGGATCATGGCGGCCTATTAAAATGTCAAGTGGTCCAAAGATTTCTCATCTTTTCTTTGCTGATGACCTCATCCTTTTTAGAGAAGTGTCAGAAAGCCAAGTTGATGTGATGTTGGATTGTATAGAGAGATTTTGTGAAGCTTCAAGATAAAGGATAAACAAGAACAAGACCAAAATCTATTTCTCAAGAAACTTACATGGAACTAGAGCCTTGAGTCTGAGTCAACGTATAAGAGTAAGCCTAACAGGAGACTTGGGAAAGTGTCTGGGGGTTTCGTTACTTCATGAAAGAGCCTCTTACCTCACCTTTGCACCGCTGCTAGACAAAACTAGAAGAAAACTTTCAGGTTGGAAGAGAAAGTACCTAAACTTTATAGGTCACACTATCCTAGTGAAAGCTGTCCTATAAGCCCTTCCGTCCTACCACATGCAAACAATGCTACTCCCAAAGAAATTAACGGACCAAATGGAACAGGAAAGTAGAAATTTCTTGTAGGGAGGAAATGATGAAGAAAGGAGGCTACATTTGTTGTCTTAGGGAGAGATCACCAAAGGAAAAACTGATAGGGGTCTAGGCATTAAAAACCTGAGGAAACATAATATAGCCTTCATCATAAAGGTCTTTTGGAATCTTATTCACAACAAGGAAGCTCTATGGGTGAAAGTTCTTTGAGCTAAATATGAGTGTGGACAAGAACTGGTACCTTTGGTGAAGTGAAAAAGAAACTCCTCTCTTACATGGAGAAGCATCTGTGATGTGTGGAAAAAGTTCTTTGATGGTATTGGTGTGAAAAATAGGAAGGGAAAATTGTCCTTCTGGTTTGATAATTGGTTAGATATGAATACTCCACTCATTAACCTCATCCAAGGTAGTGAAGGACTAATTGATGAAGATGAGAGGGTTGCTGATTTTGTGGATATAAGAGGAGATTAGAACAGGTATAGGTTGGGGAGATGGTTCAATAGACATATTATTGACCGAATTGCTTCTGCATACCCACCTCGTGAGGAGAGAGGAGAGGATAAAATTTACTGGAAACCATCCACTGATAGTTGTTTTTCAATTAAATCTGCCTATAACTTTCTTCTTGTAGGTAATCACTCACACAGGGATAGTGTCTGGAAACAGATTTGGAGATTGCAGGTACCAGAAAAGATCAAGTCTTTCATTTGGCTAATTACTCGTGGAAGGACTCACACAGTAAGACTTAGGAGGTCTAGAGGTCTCCAGGCAGAAGATAATTGTCCTTTTGGTTGTGATCAAGAGGAAGACTCCATGCATCTATTGAGAGATTGTATTAATGAGCAAGATCAATGGAAATTAGTTATCCATCCTGCCAGCTGGTTATCCTTTTCTACCTTACAAGATACAGAATGGATCAAATGGAATTTGTCTCAGGAGCATGGACTTAGCTACACCAAGAAGATTGAATGGCCAGTCTTGTTTGGTTATATCTATTGGGACATATGGGTAACCAGATATAACAAACTCTTTAGCACGGACACCCTAATGCTTGTCAGGAGGCTCAGAATAGCTTCTTCAAGGCTTGTGTTGACTAGGACATGCTACAGAGTAGCAAATTCTACAACCACAAACCTTGGCAAGAGGGGCAAAGAGTGCTTATAGTAGAAGACTTTGCTCAAATGGAAGTAGATGGGTCAATGCTTGGCGATAGAGGAAGCGGTTGCAGAAGTGTGATAAAGGGAGCTTCCAATGAGTGGATCATGGGGTTTTGCTGTAAATTAACAAATGTACCTCCTACAATTGTTGAACTGCTTGGCATAATACACGGACTCACTTTATGTTGGAATAGAGGCTTTAGAAAAATTTGTCTTGTAACGGATAGTACAAAAGCCATTTCTTTACTTACGTGGGGTAGTAGACATGAGCATCCTTTTAGAGATGTTATAAATCATGCTAGGATCTTGCTTCACAGGGATTGGGTAATACAGGCTTTTCATGTTTACAGGCAGGACAATCATACTGCCGATTTCCTTGCTAAATCGTCTCATAGGATAGAGAGCAATTTTTGTATCCTTGATCAACCTCCACCTCTAAATCCAGAGGAGGACAGTGATAAAGGAGGATAGCTATAATATAACATAATTCCTATGAATATACAAAAAAATATAGAATTTCAAATAAATATTCCATTTTTTTTATATTCTAGGACATAAAGAACATAACAATTTGAAGATAAGGATTAATAGAATATATTTCAATCTATTTAGTAAATATATTATGTTTTTCAACAATCAATTATATGTTTATTAATGATCAATATCTTTATCTTAATATCTTTATCTTAATTAGTATAGAGTCTTAATTAGTATAGAGTATAGTAAGATTTTTTTTTTCATTTTTGAATTTGAATTCAAATTTTGTTATTTTAATTAATAATAATTAATAATTAGTTTATAAGTTTGGAACCCTGAGCAGACTGCCGGTGATAAGCCGGAGGAAGGTGAGGATGACGTCAAGTCATCATGCCCCTTATGCCCTGGGCGACACACGTGCTACAATGGCCGGGACAAAGGATCGCGATCCCGCGAGGGTGAGCTAACTCCAAAAACCCATCCTTAGTTCGGATTGTAGGCTGCAACTCGCCTGCATGAAGCCAGAATCGCTAGTATCCTTAGTTCCATTCTTTTTTTTTTGGGACATCAAGTACATGTATCTTTACCGATTAACCAATTTCTAAATGCTAGAGTAGATCTTAAAGAGATCCCACTTCCTCATGAATTTATCTTTTGCTTATTCTAAGTATGTTATCCAATTTTAATTTAAAAAAAAAAAGAATAATCGATGTAGAACTAAGAGATTGATAGTGGGATGAGGTAAAAATAAAGAACTTCTGGGTAGGAGTGGTGGAGAGTTGAGAGGTGTCACATCCTAAATTTTAGGCCTTGAAGTATCAGAATTAGCCTGAAATGGGTAGGCTACCAAACCGTTTTTGGCAGAAGTCCCAGATGTTCCCTAAAGGAACAGAGGGATTCCCAGGGACTAAATTACAAAGTGAAAGTTTTCTGGAACTGAGAAAAGAGAAAGATAGAGACTCTAGCAAAGTCTCAAGGCTTAGAAATGAGAAATAGAGATGAATGTAAGCTAAAGGTTACGTTGAAGGCCCAAATGAGGTGAATTTTAGGGCTAAGCCCAACCAAGGACAAAATCATAATTTTGCAAAGTTTTAGACCGGTAAGGGCAAAAATATATGCTTGAAAATTTCAAAAAAATTCCCAAAAGAAATAGGAAATGCCATGTTAAGGTTTATATGAGAAGAAAAATTTCAAAACTGCCCTTGGATTGACTTTAAATGAATTTCAAAGATTATGACTCATTTTAAAGTTAAAAGGTAGATTTAATTATTTTAGCCATGAAGAGGCCTCAGAAATGCAAGTAAAATGATTAAGAAGCTAGAAAAAATTATAAAATTATTTTCATCCTCAGAAGGCTAGCGGAATGGCTTTAAGAATATTTAAAATCCATTATGCTGAAAAAGAACAATTTACAGGAAATTCAAAAGGAAATGCCTACGGATTGAGTTATAGCTCGAGAAAATTCACATATTTCCTCCAGAACTTAAGGAATCTTATGGTATTTTTAGATAAATTTTTGGAGCTTTGGATTGAATAAAATGCTCTAATCAAATGTTAAATAATTTTTATCCCCTAAATAGGAGATAGAATCAAAGAAAATATCTAAAGGTAATGATGACATATTTATTACTATGCTAAGTCAGCATGTTGAGCTGCCAATTCATTTATGACACAATTATGACACCTACAAGTCATCATACTAAGTCACCAAGGAATATTTATAGAATGTAGAAAAATCAGAATGCAGTATGGGTACGTTTTAGACAGTCCTCTGTCTATCAGTTACAACAAAATTTCTACTGCGTGACTCAACAAGGCTAAGTAGCCTGTCAATGGAGTTAACTATTTTCTTCTATGCTCTTCTAAGATAGTACCATATCTGGACTTATTTGAGATAAGAAAATGATGTCAGAACATGTCTTAGTGGTACTAGGTAGGTTAGTGTCACACCTTACTTGTATAATATCTTAGAATCCATTTAGAATCCTTTTTTACCACATTGGATGGTCTTGAGCTCAAAATCTCCTTTAGGACGTTACTTTTCCGAAATTACTGTTCACTGTGCAAATTTCAGATTACAGGTCCAACTTTGAAAAATCATAACTAATTCTACAAAAATCATATGGAGGTGTTCCAAAATTCTACGAAAAGCTCTTCCAATGCTCTTTAAGGGAAAAATATCCAATTATACTTATTCTTACCCAATTCATACAGTTTATTGGATAACGATTTCTGTTTATTTCGTAAAATCTGGACTTTCCAGATTCTATGCCTGAACTTTGGAAATTCATATCTCGTTATGTACACATCCAATTGAGGTGACCTACGTTTTATCCCTTAACATCTCTTTGCTTTAATTCTTTTTATTTTTTGGGCATACATAACATGGGCTTATTCTTTCCCATTCATACTCATACACTTTTATTCATGCTATAAACATTGTAATTAATTACATGGCATCATTGACATCCATAACAATAATTACATAATAAGAGAATTACATATTGACTGATAATAACATTCATTAACATCAACAATTCTCCACTTTCTTCTCCTTGCTTCTCATGCCATTATTGCCCATTGATGATTGACCTAAATGGTTGGTTAGGGAGGGGTGAGATTCAGGGGAATCTCAGTAGCAAACAATACCATATTAATCATGCTAGATGGATGCTAATGCACTACACGTAACTTATTTATTCTCTTGTTAATTAGTGACATATTAGCATGCTCAAAGCTAACTTCTTGATGCACGGCCATGGAGACATAATCTACTCATCATGAATAGCAATTACAGCAGCCAAAACATGTCACAATAACATTCAATAACATGTACACGGCAACACACAAGCATACAACATCAAGCAATGACAATAGGTAAGTTCACTACCTTGCACCTCAAGCTTTCCTCTTACTTTTCCTTTGACTCCCTTGACTTTCCAACCATGTGGGCATTTGGTTAATGTCACCAAACATCCTCTTGGATGTTCCAAAGGTCCTAAACATAGTCACATTGATCATACAATCCATTAGGACCTCTAGATTACATAAAGTTCAAGACTAGCTCTCTTGAACCTCAACCCTTTCTCTTGCTTTTAGGGTTTTCTTTCTAGCTTTTCTAATATAAATCTCATCATTTTCCATCCTTAAGATCCATTTATTGTCAATTAGGACCACTTTAGATGGCCTTAGATTCAAGAAGATCAAATCTGGAAATTTTGGTTCGCGGGTACTGTCCACGCAGCAATTCCAAAATTTTGCTCAACTTTGAAAACTCATAATTAATTCTAGAAAAATCAAAATTTAGTGGTTCTAAGTCCCAATGAAAGATCCTTAAGTTAAATTTAAAGGAAAAATAGTTTTACGAACCAATTCTATGCTGAACAGTACTGAAATCGTACGGAACTCGACACTCTTCCAAAAGTTTAACATTGTTTCCAGATTTCAATATCTAAATTTGAAAAATCACCATAAATCGTATACATATCCAAATGAAGTGTTCTACCCATAGATTTAAAGCTTACAGAGCGTACTTTAAGCATGCCAAATTTCAGAATCAAATACAAAAAGTAACTTATTTGAAACAGGCATCAATCATCACGTAATTCTTCCAATTTCCCCATAGATCCACTTGAAACAACCTCTAATCAATATGTTCTAACCAAGTTTAACATCAAAATCATCCTCCATTAACTCTTATTAATTTCAGTCAGCACCTTTCCCTAAGAGAAACCAAACTTTTCAACCATAAAAACCAAAGATTCAAAGCAAGAAACAAGAGGAAACAACTTACTAACCTTAGATCTAAACTTGGTTGATCAAAGTAGGTGTCTTCCTCTTGATTTAAGCTTCAAGAATCAAAATTGCAAGAGTTTCCCCTAGTATTCTTTAGCTTGGCTGACAATGTGAAGGAGGGAGGGTTTGTTTATAGCCAAAAATTTGACTTGAATGGACCAAAATGCCCTTGGTAGCTAGAAGAAGGAGTAAGGGCAATCTTGGAAGTTCAAGTGGACTTTTGCATCATCATTGCATCACTTTCTTGCATCATGCTTACCTCATTCTTCTAGAAGGTGCCAAGTGTCAAAAATGTGGTGGAGGAGAAGGGAGATTAGATCCTAGCCGTTGGATCAAACTTGTTTCATAAGTTTCCTCGAATTTACTTGGCCCACGTTTCTCCGACTTTCTTTATGACCTTTCGAAGCTCAGAAAATCCTTCTATCTGCTCCATAAATTCCTTTTAATTCTAGAGAATATCTATGAATTTTCTTGGGCCATAACACTTCCTTTAAGCCTTGCGTAAAAATTCATTTACTAAAATACCCTTTTATCGGCAAAACTGGCTTTTTAATTTATTAAAGCTACTCCATTGGCCTTTTGATTGCTGGCCTAATTTTATAAATTAGTACAACCTTTCAACCATTTAACCTCATTTTTGCATAAATTTTTGAGGTCTCTTGCTATTTTAAATAATTACCTCAAACAGTATACTTTGTACCGGCCATAACCTCATAAATTCCATTTAAGCTGCCTCAGAGGTATTTTCGTCTTTTCTCTTCACAAGATAGCCTTAGAATACTATTTCCCATTTTCTAGGATTTTCTTGAAATTCTCTGTATACTCTTCCATTTTCACCCCTGTTGGTCATAATTTTCTGAATTTACAGTTTAGTCCCTGCTTGAACTTAGCTTCATATAATCCTCTCTTTGAGGTTTCTAACTTAACCTTTAGCCTGTATCTAGCCTCTTTTCTCTCTCTGGGCCTTCGAGACTTTACTAGAGCCTCTAACTTGATTATATTTGAGTCCCTGAAAACTTTCACTTTGCAATTTAATCCTTGAAACTGCTTTGACTTCCTTTCTCATCTTTGGGACTTTTACTCAAAAGGAGTCTAGTAGCCTATCCAATTCAGGCTATTTCTGGTACTTCTAGGCCCAAAAGTTTGGATGTTACAGTTAGGACCCGAAAAAGTACTCGATATGGTGTAGAATAGCAAGATAGGTGGAGGAATGCCTAGAGGCTACATTTTGCACGAATTTCTTATTAATTTTCTTCCTATTTTAATGTCAAAATGATGAAGGGACCTGGAAGAGACAAGTATATGATTAGATGAAAGACACGTGTACATTGGATGCAAAACACGTATACGGTTGGATTAAAGACATATGGCTTGATGATGTAAGCAAGATGTAAGCAAGATGAAGTAAGCATGATGTCATGAGGACACTTGTCACCACAAGACAGAGGAAAAGTAGACGGTCAAGATTAAGCTACATATTTTCAAGATCAAGGGCCAAGATTCAATCTTGTTTTCTATATATAGACTCCCCTCCCCTCATTTTTGCCCAAAGCTCATGAAAGCATAGGGAAATTATTGCAAAATAAATTCTAGAGAGAGAAAGAAGAAGGGAAGAGAAAGACCAAGTAATCCCATACAAGATCAAATTCTAAAATAAGGTATGTTCATGGTTTTTGATGTAGTTTTCACTACCCTTGTCGTTGTTGAGCTTGGTTATAGATTTTAATGGCTTTTTTGAGCTTGAAACCCCAAGATGACATGCTGCATGAAATTGTTAAGTGCAGGGGAAGATGAAATTGTTGTTAGAATAATGTTTAAAAGCTTGAAAGGAATAAGAATCAAGTGGTTTGATGCTAAAATTGGTTGAATTTCATGATTATGTAAGATTTCAGCCAGAGCTTGTTCTTGGGGCTAGGATTGAAATTTTGATGACTTTGATGCTTCCAATAATTTTAAAATGAAAAATTGTGTAGGGTACAAGTAAGGAAACAAGTTTGGAAGCATTAGAATTGAAAATAGAATTTTGAGCCCTAAGGCCTATGTTCAGCCAAATCAGTTTGAGTAGGGAGGAGTTTGATTTTGATAATTTTGAGCTTGGAAATAGATTCTACATACAAAATTATGTGGGAATATCATGTGAAATTAATTTTAGAAAGGTTAGAAATCAAGCTCAAAAGTTAGAAGTTGATATAGTTCAAAGAAAACAAAGTGTTGATATTGTTGATTACTATGGCTCTAATGAATAAAAAGCAATGATGTGTTGATGCTTTAGGGCCATGAGACATCTGCGAAAAGGAATGGCAAAGGTTGAGTAAGCAATCTTAATGGTTGGAAGCAAAAGGGAGCAAGAAGAAAGCTTAAGCATACAAGGTAATGAACTTACCTCTCTTGTATGCTTGATGTGTATGTTTGTGTGTTGATGTCATTATGTGATTTGATGATGTTATGAGATGTTAATACTAGTATGATGCTCTGTTTCAATGATGTTTTCCATGGCCATGTGTCACATACCAAGAATTTTCACCTTGATGTAGGAAATCAAAAATTGGGATGAAGGTCAATGTAGAAACTAGACGAAGAGATGAAATAACTTTTGATGTGAAACCCCAATAAGGTCCGGGTTGGTATTTCCGTAATTATCGGTCTAGGAAGGGCAAAATGGAAAAATTTGGGAAAAATTCAAGAAAATTTCTAAAATATGGGAAAAGTGTAGAATAGAGATTTTGGAAACTTGGTTGAGGCCTGAAAGGTAGAATTACAGTGAAAATAATTTATTACGAAATTTCCCGTAAACAGAGGTTTTTCGAGAAAATATTAGAAAATCATAGGAAAATAATTGTTTTAATTAGTTAGAGGCCTTAATAAATTTGGGAGATTGATGGATAAACTATCTAAATATTTATTTGAATTTTTAAAATTGGTTGTAGGCCTGGGAAATTCAGAAATAAATTTTAGAGAATTTATTTTTCCTCAGAATTACCGATAGAGTTCTAATTAGAGAAAATTCAAAATGAAGACCTAGAGGTGGCAAAAAATTCTGAACATCTTGAGATCATATTGTCATATTAAAAGGTGAATTATCATGGGGAGAAATGAATTTTTGGAGGTCTAGAAAAACTATGAAATGTTACTAGTGAATAGTAATCGATAAAGTTTCAAATTGGTTTGGGATAGTAATTTGGTTTGTGGGCCAACCCAAACCATTTGTGAGGCCCACAATGGACCCAAGAGGGCCCAAATTTGTGCACTTTCCAGATCCTCCATTTTTATTAAATAAAAAGTGAAAAATAAGGGATAAATGGTTGGAAATATCTAGTAAAGGGACATTTGTTCAAATCTGAATATTTTCCACACTTGATGGCTGCTACACACACCTTATTAGGTGTCCAATTTTGTCCAATTGAAGAGGGAAGGGGCAGACTTGAATTTTCTATATATACACCTAGAAAATACCAAGAAAATGTTGGAAAATTGGAAAAAATAAGAGGAGACTCTGTCACTATTCATCCAGCACCCTTGTTCGAAAATTTTGAGGTGTCTTAGGCAAGGAATCATCCAACTTACTTCAAGGAAACATTAAGGTATGTCTAAGGATCATTATCCCTAAGTTTTATATTAATTGGATTAAGATTTTGGCTTGGAAAAATATTGGAAATTCTGCTAAAATTTGGTTGGGATGTGTAATGCTTAGGAAAGGATAGAAACCTTAATAATTAAGTGGAATAAGCAAGATTAAATGATGTATGGATTAATTTTTGGATGAAATCAGGGTTAGGTTTTGGAGGGCAAATTTCGGCCAACACTGTTCATATAGGAGTTGATTGTTTTGGTTTGATTTGATGATTCCAATGGCTTTAAAACATGTTTTTGTGCAAGGATATGGTGTTGGGAAGTGTTTAAAATCATTGGAATCAAAAATAGAATTTTTGGAAACATATATCCCTTATTCGGCCAAACCAGCTTCATGGGGAAGGAGTTTGAATTTCAAAAATCAGATTGCATATTTAGATCTCTCATGAAAAATTGTGTAGGATCGAGTCATGAGATGATTAATTCTAAAAGATGTATAATGGGTTATAAAGAGAGGTGTGACACCATGCATGTTAATATGAAACATTGAGCATGAGAATATGTTATAAGTAAGCATGAGTTAGATCAAGTAAGCATGTCATACACTTACATGCATTGATGGTAATGTTTGCTATTGAGATTCTCCTGAATCTTACTCTCCCTTGACCAACCATAATAGGTGTAAATACCATGGGAGGAGAAACCAAGAAGTAGAAGTGAAAGAATGAAGAGAAGAAACTAGAAATGAATATTACATTATGTTACGTAATATGTTATGATGATGTATTCATAAATACGTTGTGGATAGTGTGCATTTATGTATGATGATATTGACATGTATGACTGAATGAGATAATGTATGGGAATGGCTAATGCATTGATGGAATTAGATTATACAAGAAAAAAATTAATTATGAATTATTAATGCAAGTTAGGGGGATAAAGCATCCCTAAAAGAGCCACAAATTAGTGACAGAGTGGAGGTAAGGCAAACGATTGATTCTGCTCGTGAAATTTGGTATGATTAAAGTACACATCCTAAGCTTTAACAAAAAAAAGTGGCAGATCACTTAAAATAAATGTGTGTGCTAAGAGTTATGCTTGATCAAAGTTAGGGTAGAGAGACTAGAACATACAGTTTTGACCAAACAAACAATAAACTTCAATTAATAAACTATACCAATTAGTAAGGGCTAAGTTCAGTTTTAATTTTTCTCCTATAGAGAATTGAAAGACCTTCAAATGTAATTTTGAACCACCTCAGTATGTTTTTCTACAATTAGTTATGATTTTTCAAAGTTGGACCAAAAATTTAGAATTTAACCAATGAACTATAACCCGAGAACCAATTGCAAATTTTTAATCTACGGGCCTGTTTCATGAATTGCTTGAACCATAACACTTTCAAATGCATATTCTGAGGGGTTAAAGGAAGGATGTTTCAAGAGAAAATAATGGATGCCAAAACTAGATATTGTCTAACAGCTAGTCACATCAATTTTCAAGCCTTTAACCAAATTTGGAAGCCCCCAACATCAACTAACTGAAACTCTATGTTTTGCTGTTTGAAGTGCTTTGCCGCTACCAAATAAATCCTTTGCCATGCTGAAGTAGTATAGAGAGGGGTTATTGGGAACTTGACAGCTTCACCGCAGTAAAGCCATATCTTGTAATGTGGTAATGGTGTCCAGTGAGGGTGAAACATCCTTCCTTTAACCTCTTAGAGTACATGTTTAGAAGCGTTATGGTTCAAGCAAATCATTATACAAGCCTTGAGTATGAGAAAATCCCCAAATGTTTGAAACTTTGCCAAAAATCAGTCCAAGTTGTGACTTGGTGCCTCCAGCTTGTGACTTGAGTCCACAGAACATCCAGGTGTGACTTGGGAACACAGAGGCCATTTTTATTGCCAGGTCATGACATCAACTTCCTAGGTCGTGACCTGGGGTCATAGAGAGCCCTCGGGTACTATTCATTGTGTATTTTGCAACTTACAACTCTAACTTTGGGAGAGCATAACTCTTAGTACACATATCCATTTTACATGACCTACTACTTGTTTTAAAGCTCAGGATGTGTGCTTTAATCATGCCAAATGTCATGGGCAGAATTAATCATTTGTCTCACTTTTACATTGCCACTATTTCGTGGCTCCTTTAGGAGTGCTCTATCTCCCTAACTTGAATTAACAGTTCATGATTAAGTCTTTCCATGCATAATACCATTCTACTCATGCATTAACCATTCCCATACATTATCATAGCCAATTATACAAGCTATTATCATCATTTGTCATCACATAACATCAATGGCACATTTATAACATACATTGGTATATAAAGTGTACAATATAATGTACTATATTTCTTAAATTCTTTTCCTCTCTTCCTTGCTTCACTTCTTGATTTCTTCTCCCATTCTCTTGCACCTATTATAGTTGGTTAAGGGAAGATGAGATTTGGGAGAATCTCAGTAGTAAATATTACCATCAATACATGCAAGATGGATTCAATTGTATGACATGCTTACTTGATCTACCTCGTGCTTACTTATAACATGTTCTCATGTTCAATGTTTTATAGTAACATGCATAGCCATGGAAAACATCATTGAAACAAAGGTAAGTTCACTACCTTGTATCCTTATGTTTTCTTCTTGCTCCCTTTGGATTCCAACCATTAAGGTTGCTTGCTCGACCTTTTCCATCCATTTTCCTTGATGTCTCATGACTCTAAATGTACCAACACATCATTTCTATTCATTTATTAGGGCCATGGTAATCAACAACATCAATACTTTGTTTTCTTTGAACTATATTAACTTCTAACTTTTGAGCTTGATTTCCAACCTTTCTAAAATTAATTCCACATGCTATTCCCATACAATTTTGCACATAGAATCCATTTCTAAGCTCAAAATAATCAAAATCAAACTCCTTCCTCATGAACCAGCCTTAACTGAAATATTACTTAAGCTACAGAGTCATGAAATCCAACCGATTTCAACACAAAATCACTTGATTCTTGTTCCTTTCAAGCCTTTAAAAATTATTCTAACATTAATTTCATCAAGGATTTTAATATCCTAAAAATCATTAAAATCTATAACCAAGCTCAACAACAAGAGTTGTGAAAACTACATCAAAAACCATAAACATACCTTGTTTTAGAGCTTGATCTTACATGGGATCACTTGGCCTTTCTCTCTACTTCTTCTTTCTCTCTCTAGAATTCATTTTGCAAGAGTTTTACCATGGCTTCCTTGAGCTTAGACGAAATGAGTGGGAAGGGAGGGGTATTTATAGAGTTTAAGAACAAATCCTAGCCATTAATCTTAAAATTGCAAGATTAAATCTTGGCCGTCCATTTTTCCCTCTTTGTCTTATAGTGACAAGTGTCCTCATGACATCATGCTTACCTCATCATACTTACCTCATACTTACATCATTAAGCCACATACCTTTAATCCAACCGTATATGTGTCTTGTACCCAACCGTACACGTGTCTTGCATCCCACTGTACATGTGTCTCTTCCATCTAACCATACACTTGTCTTTTCCATATCCCTATATTATTTTGGCATTAAAATAGAGAGGAAACTAATATAAAATTCGTGCAAAATACAATCCTCAAGCATTCCTCCACCTATCTTGCCATTCTACACTATATCAGGTATTTTTTCGGTTCCTAACTTATTCGGAACCATTGGGACATGTTTTGGCACCATTTTCTCACCTCAAATAAATCTACATGGCATTATATAACATGCTTCAGGAGAAAGCGAAGCTCTTCCCTTGTTCTTCCATTAAAATAATTAATAATATTTATTTTATAGCAAACTTGACCGAATTCTTTCTACCGATCTACAACTCTAAGAATCTGTCTTTGGGTGCTAATACTATTTATTCACCACAAGGAATTTTTCTTATTTTTTTAAGTCAAAAGTTAACCTCTAGGCATTTGATGTTGACTTTTCCTAAATAATGTGTAAATAGGCTTTAAGTTCCATTAGAGCTAACCTCTTTTCTTTCTGGGGATGGAATTATTTTTAAAACTTATGATAATTCCTCAAGTATTTTTTCTCATTTTTATCCAATAATCTGAGGCCTCCCTATACTTTAAATAATTCATTTTTGACAATTTTCACAATCAAAACCCTAGGAATTTCACTAATTCCTTCAAAGGGCATTTTTGTCATTTTTAGCCTCACATGGGGCTTTGAACCTTATTCCTATTTTTCTAGAATTTTTTTTGAGGCATTCAGGCCTTATCCTGCCATTTCTCATTTTCTGGGATTTTTGGGCATAATTTCTATTTTTGCCCTTACCAGCTCAAAACTTTGCAAAATTATGATTTTGCCCTTGGCTCGGCTTAACCCCATAATTCACCTCATTAAGGCCTCTAACATAACCTTTGCCCTATATTTATCTCTATTTCTCATTCTTGAGCCCCGAGACTTCATCCGAGTCTCTAACGTCTTCTTTTCTCAATCCCAAAAAACTTTTCTTTTGCGATTTAGTCCCTATGAATCCCTCTGTCCTTCTAAGCAATCTTTAGGACCTCTGCCAAAAAGAGTCTTCTAACCTACCTATTCCAGGCTGATTTTAGTACTTCTAGGCCCAAAATTCGAGATGTGACAGAGGGTGATTCCTTCAGGTTCTTTCCTTAACTTGGATTTCTATATCCTTCTTCACTTTAACCTCCTCATGATGCTTTTCAAGTTCTTTACCTCCTTTAGTTCTCCAGATCCTTTCATTTACCTGCAACATCAACATAACCTCTTATAATATATAGTTCTTCATGATCCAAGGTAAATAAAAATAAGCTAAGTGTCATTAAAAACACTTGAAAAAGCATGAATTAAATGCAAAAGGATAGTGATAAGAATTGGCTCAAAGGTAGACAAGAAGTGTGTGAAAACACTTTAAAAGCTTCAAAAATAACTCAAGAAAGAGTGTAAAAATATGGTCAAATCAACTCCCCCATATTGAAACCTTTACGCTCTTGAGTAGAGCTTTCTAAATTATTCAAAGAAGTACTAGTGTGAAAGGAAACACCATCATGCTTAAAAATGAAAGCCAAGGATTAGTTAAACTACCTTCTTAAGAAGTCAACAAAAGTAAGATGAAGAAATACCAAGAAAGTAATTACTGTCAGTGCTTAAACCAAGAGATTGAGTAGAAGAGATTTCTCTCAAGGGTAAGTGCTTAGCTCACAGCTCACTTGATCGGGATGATTTCACTCTAAAAGCTGCTTAATCAATTCTCTACTATAAGCTTGTAATAATTCTACCTCTCCACTACAAGAACCATAAATTGTGAATCAAAAGGGCATAAAGGGTTGTAATGATTAGTGAAGGCCAAGTGAAATGGATGGAATGGAAAGAAGAAAAAGAAAAAGATGAGTACCATATATCCCAATTGTTCTCTTCATGTAATCAGTATCTATCTTTCTAGAGATTGTTTTAAGCTTCTACTGCAGCAAATTTCTATTTGTTATCTATTTCTATTTCATTTTTTTCACATTTTTTTCTTCACATCTATTTTCTTTCTCTTTCTTTTTCTCTCTTTTCTTTAAGAAAAATACTTAAGCAGTCACCATTTTTTCAATAAAGATACAATACTTACCGCATTTTCTATAAATATTCATGTACTCATTAGATGGTCCAAAGTGGCTAGCAATGGTTGAGTATTTGGGCTTGTGTATGGGTAAGAAAAGTTTAGAAATGAATGCCTCCATCATATTCATTAAGTAATTACTTCATCAAGTCTTGATTAAGAAATAAAACAAGTTCTACAAAGATATAAAATTAAGCAAACACTCACAGGCAAAAGAATTTAGGCCTAAATATCCTTCCAATATGGTTATTATCTCAAGTGGTCATCCTTAAAGTTCAAAAACACATAGCACTACCTTCAAGGCATAAAATCACTTACTTCTAGTTGAAAGCATTGCAGAGGAAATTAACCAAAACCAACTATCATTTAAAAACGTGGATGATTTTCCAAAAACACAAGTAGGACCTTGATTTTTCAAATTTTCAAGACAAGGTAGTGTGAAAAATCCAAGTTGGGGAGAGTTGTTGATATGAGAGGGCTAAAATTATAATAGTGAAATTGTAAGGCAAAACATAAAGAGAAAAGGCAAAAAGTTTTTTTCCCCTTTGTTTTGTTTTTTTTCAAACGAATTTCAACTTTATTACGCCGAAGATGGATCCTTGCAGCAGCGAAAAGTGCCCAAGAGGAAAACAATTCAAAGCTATAGGGCTTTGCTGGGGTAAAATCAAGAGGTGGCCATGACGAAACAAGGCAGAGACGTATATAAAATAAAAATATGCAATGCAATTTCAAACCCTATACAGCACACATCAAAACCAAGATCAAAGGGTTCAAGCATACCAAAATTTATCCTATCCAAATGCACTTAAGCAAAAAGTGATGTAAAAGATAGATTTAGTCGAAATCAAACACAAAAATACCTCTCTCATACTTAAACAAAACATTGTCCTCAATGTTGTAACAGCAGAACAAGACTTCTTGTCACATCTCAATTTTTGGGCCTAAGAGTCCTGAAAGTAGCCTAAAGAAGATAGACTATTAAGCCCCTTTTGAGCGGAAGTCCTAAAGATGATAAAGGAAGTCAAAGCAGTTTCAGGGACTAAACTGCAAAGTAAAAGTTTTCAGGGGCTGAAGTATAATCAAAATTAGAGGCTCCAGGAAAGTCTAAAGGGCCCAGGAAGAGAAAAGAGGCTAGATACAGGTCAAAAGTTAAGTTAGAAGCCTCAAAGAGATGATTTTATGAGGTTAAGTCCAAGCAAGGGTAAAATCATAAATTCAGAAGTTATAGTCATTAGGGGTAAAAATGAAAAGTGTGTAGAAAATTTCAAGAAAATCCCAGAAAATGAAAGATAATATTCTAAAACTCTTTTGTAAAGAGAAATGACAAAAGTACCCCTGAGGCAGCTTAAATGGAATTTATAAGGTTACGGTCGGTAAAATGTACACTGTTTGAGGTAATTATTTAAAATAGCAAGAGGCCTAAAAAATGTACGTGGAATGGCTTTAATAAAGTAAAAAGATGATTTTGCTGTTAAAAGGGTATTTTAGTAAATGACGTTTATGCAAGGCTTAAAGAAAGTGTTATGGCTTGAGAAAATTTATAGATATTCTCTAGAATAAAAAGAAATTTATGGAGTAGGGAGAAGAATTTTTTGAGTTTTGGAAAGCCATCAAGAAAGCTGAAGAAACGTGAGCCAAGTAAATTAGGAAGAAACTTAAAGGTTAAGTTTTGATTCAATGGCTAGGATTTAATCTCCCTTCTCCTCTACCAAATTGTTGACACATAGCACCTTCTAGAAGAATAATGTAAGGATAATGTAAGAAGGTGATGCAATGATGATGTAGAAGTCCACTTAAACTTTCAAGTTTGCCCTTACTTTTTCTATTAGCCACCAAGGGCATTTTGGTCTATTCAAGCCAAAGTTTTGGCTATAAATAGAGCCTCTCCCCTTTTAATTTTTAGCCAACATGAGTTTAAGAGGGGAAATTCTTGCAAAATATTTTCTTAAAGATGAATCAAGAGAAAACCATCTACCTAAGCTTGGATACAAGGTTAGTTTTATGTTTTACCTTGTATTTTGCTTTGTATTCTTGAGTTTGATGGTTGAAAAATGTGAAATCCCCTACGGGGAGGTGTTGGCCGAAATTAATAAGAGTTAGGGGAGGATGATTTTAATGTTAAACTTGGGTAGAACACATTGGTTAGAGGTTGTTTCAAGTGGATCTATATTGAAATTAGAAGAATTTTATGATATTGTTGTTGGGTATACTGTTAAGCCTGTCACACTTCCTTTATTATCACATTATACATCAATTGAAACTATTGGTAGCAATTATTTAAGTCTTAAGTATGAGAAAATTTTAATTTCACAATTCCTATTTTTGGACTTCCGTACACTATTCACAACAATTTAGGTCAATTTTGAAAATTCATAACTAATTGTAGAAAAATAGAAATAGGATGGTTTAAGTTCTATAGAAAGCTCTTGACATGTTCTTTAGAGAAAAAATATCATTAGTATCCAGATCTCATACATCATTCCCAGATTTTGTTCAAAGTGATACTGTTCATTTGGTCATTTTTCAATTTTTCAGGATTTATGCCCAATGTTGGAAGGATATAACTTTCTCTATAGAACTCCAAATTGAATAAATTACCACTTCTTTTAAAGCTAAAAATGAGATCTATAAGCATGTCAAATTTCAGATCCAGATTTATCCAATTGCTTAAAATCACATCGGTTAAATTTTGCTACCAAAAAATCAACTTTTATCTCTTTTTCATACCATTCTTGCCTTTTTCTTTTCTTTTCCTTTTCCTTTCATCTAGCTATTCTAATCATGCAACACATGCCTAGACATAATTCCTTAGTCAATTGTTCATGAATAAAGTATCCTTAATCATTAGTATAATATTTCAGCATTGTTTACAATGATACATAACAACTCATAATAATTTACACCTCATAACTCCAATGACATTTGGCTTAAACTTCTTCCAATATGACTTCCAATCCTTTTCTCCTTGCCCTTGACAACACCACTTGAGGTTCCTATTATTGTTTATACATTGAGGGGGTGAGATTTCATATAAATCTCAGTAGCAATGAATCATAATTATCATGTCAATCAAGCTCCACAAAATGTGACATGTTACAATGCATAATAATCAATTTCAAGACCATGAATAGCACATTATTCCATTAAGGAAATTAGTACATATTCACATCTCATATCAATGTGCTTTTGGTCAAAGCACATCAAATATCAAAAGGTATTCCATACCATAGTATAAATCAATCAATTCATAGAAACATAAAGCAAGCAATACATGCACATTAAGTAAGCAAGAAAAACAATCAAATTAGATTCAAAGCTACCTCCTTTATACTTGAACCAATTCAGCCTCTTCAATTCTTTTGCGTTCCTTCTTGTTCTCTTACACAATGTCTATCAATTCATGCATAAACACATTCTAATTTATCAATAATTCAAGCATAAATACTAATACTTGACATTATACTCAATTAAACCCTTTTTTCCTTCATTTTTAACATAATTATTCCCTCTTTGTTTCCATTCATCTCTTGGTCCATTGCTACACAATTTTTCATGTAGAATCCAAATATCAAATCAGATTCATAGAAATTAGACTCTTTCCCCTTCAAGTTGAGTTGGCCGAATAGGGGGTACATATTTCTAAAAATTCTATTTTTGATTCCAATGATTTTAAACACTTCCGAATTGTATATCCCTACACAAAAATGTGTTTTAAACCCTTTAGAATCATCAAATCAAGCCAAAACAATTTGCTTCTACATGAACAAGGCTAGATTGAAATGCACATATATAACCCTAAGTGGATTTTCTTCCAAAAACCAATCCATACACCACTTAATCTTGCTTATTCCACTTAGTATTTAAGGTTTCTATCTTTCCCTAAACCTTCCATGAATAGACCAAAATTTGGCAACATCACAGTTGAAATATTCAAGCCAAAACCCTTACTAACCAAGCTTGAAACTTAGGAATAAGGATGCTTAAACATACCTTGATGTTTTCTTGGTGTAAGTTCAATGATTCCTTGTCTAAAACCCTTTAAATTTTCACTTGACTAGAGTTGGAACTAAGATGACAGAACCTCCCATTGTTTTTCTATTTTTCCAACATTTTTTTGTATTTTAGGAGGGGATATTTATAGAAAAATGAATCTGCTCTTCCTCCCCTGAGTTAGACATCCAAAATGGCAAAAAAGAGAGTGATTTGGTAGCCATCAAATGCCTCATACCTTCAAATTAAACCATGTGTCCCAACTCTAGAATTTTCCAACAATTATCCTTTAATTTTGTATTTTATTTAATTAATTTTAGTGGGGTCTTGAAGATGTACGAAATTGGGCTTGGATTGGGCTTAATGTGGGCCCCATAAATGGTTTAGGCTGGCCCAAAAGATTACCCACAATCCAAATCAAAGTCCCAAACCAATTTGAAACTTTATCGGTTACTATTCACTGGTAACATTTCATAATTTTTCCAAACCTTCAAATATTCACTTCTCTCTATGATAATTCACCTCTTAATATGTGAACATGATGTGAAAATTTTTAGAATTTTTCACCACCTCTAGGTATTTATTTTGAATTTTCTTCGATTAGGCATTTATCGGTGTCACTGCGAGAAAATAAATTCCCTGAGATTAATTCTTGAGCTTCTAAGGCCCAAACCCAATTTTATAAATTCAAACAAGTATTTGGATATTTTTTCCAAATTTATTGAGGCCTCTAGCTATTTAAAGTAACTATTTTTTCTTAATTTTCTGTTGTTTTCCTGAAAAATCTCCGTATTCAGGGAAATTCTATGAAAGTTCTTTTTTCCATAATTTTCACCTTTAGGACCTCCATCGAGGTTCCAAGACCTCTAGTTCACTAATTTTCTATTTTTAGGAAATTTTCTAAAATTTTTCTCAAAATTTCCCGTTTTGCCTTCGTAGACCGATAAATTTGAAAATATCGGTCCGGACCCTTTTCGGGTTTCACACCATGCTTAGTTTTCTTATCCAATCTTCTTTCCCTACTAGCCCTCAACCAAATTTTTCATCCCTTCTATCAATGCTAAATTTCGCGGGATGTGACACAGCCAAACTTGATTATGCACCTTAAGATGTGATTTTTGATGATTCTAAGGCTTCCAATGGGTTTAAAATGGAAAATGGTGTGGGAAAAACCTAAAGAACAAGCATTGGAAGCATTGGAATTAAAGTTGAAATTTTTAGATTTCAAACCTCCTTATTCAACCAACATTGTTTCTTAGGGAAGGAGTCTAAGCTCGTATTTGGATTTCTTGGGCAAAATTGCGTAGGGTTGGTCTAAGGGAACAATTTTTACAAAGCTAAAATATTAATCCAAAAATTAAGAGAAGAGGGTTAGGTTCAAGAAAGTTAGTCTTGAACTTTATGTAATCTCTCGGTCCTAATGGATTGTGTGAGCAATATGGTTATGTTTAGGACTTTGGAATATCTAAGAGGATGTTTGATGATGTTGACCGAAAGCTATTATGGTTGGGAAGCCAAGGGAATCAAAAGAAAAGCACGAGAAAAGCTTAAAGTACAAGGTGATAATGATTAAGCAAAGGATACATGAAGTGGAAGTAAGGAAAGAGGAAACGAATCGAGAAAATTTATTGGATTATGTTGTATAATTTGCACGTCAATATATGATATGAAAATGCCATTAATGTTATGTGATGTTAAATCATGATGATGGCATGTATAATTGATTATGATAATGTATGGGAATAGTTTATGGATTTATGGAATGAGATTATGCAAGGAAAGAATTAATTATGAATTATTAATGCAAGTTAGGGGGATGAAGCATTCCTAAAGGAGTCACAGATTAGTGATAGAGTGAAAGTAAGATAGAGTGAAAGTAAACTAAATGATTGATTCTGCTCATGAAATTTGGTATGGTTAAAGTATATATCCTAAGCTTTGAAACAAGTGATAGATCACCTAAAAAGGATGTGTGTGCTAAGAGTTAAGCTTGATCAAAGTTAGGGCAGAGAAACTGGAATGTGCAGTTTTGACCAAATGAACAATAAACTTCAATGAATAAACTGAATGAATTGGCAAGGGTTAAGTCTAGTTTTATATTTTTTTGCTTGTAGATAATTAAAAGAGCTTCAAATAGAATTTTAAACCACATCAACACAATTTTTCTATAATTAGTTATGAATTTTCAAAATTGGATTAAAAATCTAAAATTTAACTAGTGAATAGTAACCCAAGAACCAATTGAAAATTTTCAATCCACGAGCTTGTTTTATGAATCACTTGAACCATAACACTTCTAAACATGTACTCTAAGGGGTTAAAAGAAGGATGTTTCAAATATCTCAAGTATTCTAGGCAGAAGCCATGAATACGGCATGTTACAGCTCCAACAAAGCATATATCAGAACATTGCTTGGAAAAACTCCCTATGAGCTGTATAAAGGAAGGAAGCTGAATCTAGCTCATCTGAGGATCTTTGGAAGTAGATGCTACATCCACAACAACAAAAAGAAAAATCTTGGTAAATTTAACCCTAAAGCTGATGAAGATTTATTTTTGGGTTATTCTAACTGTAGTAAAGCTTATAGTCTTTAATAAAAGAATTTTTTCTATTGAAGAATTAATTCACGTTGTGTTTGCTGAAACTGAGTCAATTTCAAAACCTCTAGATGATGATGCTGAGATTGTTCAAGGTCTTAAAAATTGAGTCTAAACAAGTCTTCCAATAAGATGCCTTTGATAGAAAATAAAGATAATTCAATTGAAACATTTTCTCAAGATAACCTAGATTAACCTAAGGCTTGGAGACATAACAAAGACCACCTATATACCAAGTCATTGGCAAAGTCAATAAAGGCATCAAAACCCAGAGATAAGTGTTCAATGAAGTGCATTTCTTTGTATTTATTTCAAACATTGAACCAACCAATGTTGACAAAATGCTATTCGATAAATTCTAGATAGCGACCATGCAAGAAGAGCTGAACCAATTTGAGAGAAATCAAGTTTGGGACTTGGTACCCTGACCTAATGACCATCCAGTCATAGGAACCAAATAGGTATTCAAGAATAAGCTTGATGAATCTGCACAAATCGTCAGGAACAAAGCTAAACTAGTGGCAAAAGGCTATAATCAAGAAGAAGGTATTGATTATAAGGAAACGTATGCTCTAGTAGCTAGATCAGAAGCCATACAAGTGCTTTTAGCTTTTGCCTGTATAAAAGATTTCAAATTATATCAAATGAAGGTTGAAAGTACCTTTTTGAATAGTTACATTATGGAGGAGGTTTTCATTGAATAACCCCCTGGTTTTGAAGACCTAAATTTTCCTGATCACGTTTATAAATTAAAAAAAGCTTTTTATGGTCTGAAATAGGCACCTAGAGCTTAGTATGAACGTCTTAGCAATTTTCTAATACTAAAAGATCTTGAAAGAGGCAAAGTCGATGCAAAACCTTTCATGAAAAGAAATAGAAAGGAACTCTGAATAGCTCAAATCTATGTAGATGATATTATATTTAATACTACTAATGAAGATCTTTGTCAAGAGTTTGCTAAGTCAATACAGGGAGAATTTGAGATGCCAATGATGGAAGAATCGAATTTTTTTCTCAGATTACAAATCAAACAAAGGAAGGATGACATATTTATATCACAAATGAAGTACCTAAGACAGCTTCTAAAGAAATACGATTTGGATCAAGCAAAAGGTGCAAATACTCTAATGACCTCTACAATTTCCTTGGATGCGGATGAGAGGGCAAGAATGTGAACTTGACTAAGTATAGAGGCATGATTGGATCACTGCTCTATCTTACAGCAAGCAGACCAAATATCCAATTCAGCGTAGGGATGTGTGCCAAATATCAATCAACCCCCAAGGAATCACATGAGGAAGTCGTCAAGAGAATTCTTGGATATCTTGCCAAAACACCAAATTTAAGGATATGATATCCAAAGAAAAGAGAAGAATACTTAATGGGGTACTCAGATACTGACCATGGAGGTTACAAGACAGACAGAAAAAGTACAAGCAGGCAATGTCAAATCCTTAGAGGTTGTCTGGTTTCATGTGTCACATCTTGAATTTTGAGCCTAGAAGTATCAAAATTAGCCTGAAATAGGCAGGCTACTAGACTTTTTTTGGCAGAGGTCCCAAAGGTTCCCTGGAGGATCAAAGGGATTTCTAGGGATTAAATTGTAGATGGAAAGTTTACTAGGACTAAGAAAAGAGAAAGTTAAAGACTCTAATGAAGTCTCAAGGCCCAAGAATGAGAGATAGAGATGAATGTAGGCCAATGGTTACATTGGAGGCTCCAGTAAGGTGAATTTCAGGTTAAGCCAAACCAGGGGCAAAATTGTGATTTTGTAAAGTTTTGGGCTGGTAAGGACAAAAATGGAAATTATACCTAAAATCCCAAAAAAAATCCTAAAAAATAGGAAATGGTATGTTAAGGCCTAAATACCTTAGAAAAATTCCAAAAAAATAGGAATAAGGCTCAAAGCCCGTATGAGGCTAAAAATGATGAAAATGCCCTTGGGAAGAGGAATTCCTAGGGTTTTGATTACTTTTGAATATTATCAAAAATGAATTATTTAAAGTATATGGAAGCCTCAGATAATTGGACAAAAATGGGAAAAATACTTGAGGAATTATCACAGGTGTTAAAAATAATTTCGTCCCCAAAAAGCGAAGAAGTTGGCTTTAATAGAATTTAAAGCCTATTTATACACTATCCACAGAAAGTTAAAGTCAAATGTCTAAAGGTTGACTTTTGACTTAAGAAAAATTAGGAAAATTCCCTATGATGAATAAATAATATCGATACCTGGAGACAGATTCTCGAAGTCATGGATCGGTAGAAAGAATTCGGTCAAGTTTACTCTGAAATAAATATTATTAATTATTTTATTTTAATGGAAGAACAAGGGAAGAGCATCACTTCTTTTTTAGGCATGTTATATGTTAGATTTAAAGGTTTTGGTAATAACAAACTAAGTTTTAAGTTTCTTTGTATAATTGTTAAATTAATCGATTAACTGTTCGATCACTGGTTAATCAAACACGTGTCAGATAATTGATAGTTTATTATGAACCATATTCTGTTAAGTCTACTCGATCAAGTGTTAGATAAATCCATTGTGATAGATAACCCGTTAGATAAATGTGTCGATCGATCAACTGATCAATCATTGATAAAATTGGTTGTATACAAGATGTTTTAGGAGATTATCGATTGCTGGATTGATAAACGGTTGATTGATAAACTATTAGGAAAAAGGAATAAATTTCAATAGGATTATCAATCACCTGATCAATCAAGTCATAATCGATAATGTTTAGATAATTGATCACTTCTAGTTAATCAATAATGTGTTTTATCAAATTATTCTATGTTAGAGTACAAAATAAGGTTTACACAGTCAATGATCGATCATCCTTTTATCGATCATTTGATTAATCATCATCATATTTTCTGTATCATTTAATCAAGACTTTTTCATATCGCTTGTTCGATCAAAGGCTTACTCTAATATTTTCTAAATTTAAGCTTCTTTCAGTCTGTAATCGATCAGTTGATCGATTATCTATTAATCAATCATTTAATTGATCATCAAACTATCTTCATGTATAATTGTCTAAGTCTTCTTTGAACTATTTTTCGATCACTTGTTCGATCAGACCTTTAACAATCAAATGTTAGATTATTGTGCTTAAAGTTGTTGTACACTATAACTTAGTTTTATCAATGAGCCATTTGATCAAGTGATTATCAATCATCTGTTCAATCAATGCATCAATTTATTATTCAAATAGTACTTCACAATGATCTTTATTAAAGCATATTTTCATTTTATCTTTAAGTTTTTCTCAGCTTTCTTTAATCATATTATTCTCTTTTTAAAGATACGAAGGCATGCAAACTTGGAAGAAATAAGCCTTGCACAAAATACAGAAGTACTTTACTTGCTGAGATTACTAAGTTTGTACATCATCATTTATCGATCACTTATTCTATCATTGAATGATCTATAATTAACTCGATAGATGCATACATCTGATAAGTCTACTACTTTATGATTAATTGATAATATGATCGATCAAGGGGTTATCGATCAAGTAAGTTTATTTTACTTTCTAAATATCTGATGATTGATTCTATGTTTTCCAGCTACTGTATCAATATCAAGAATCATCACTTCTTCGATTACTCATTCCTATTTTCTTGAAGAAGAAAACTTACTTGTATAAAAGACATCTACAGATTATGAAACACAATGGTTACATTATAGCCCTTAACCTACTGTGTTAGAAGCATTAATTATGAATAACTGTTGTAACTGCTGAACACATGTAATCGATCTTCCAACGGCTAGAAGCTATCATGTCTAACAGATAACTAAAATTCTCCAACTATAAATGGCACGAAGAGTATTGAATGTAGTATTAAATTCATAAGCTATCGTCTGTTGAAATTTCCTATTGCATTCAATACTCTGTTTTCTGTATCGAGCTTTAGTGTTTATCACATATATACTCTGTAAGAGAGTTTGTTATTCTTTTTACTCAAATTTGTGAGTTATTCAAGAGTGTGGACTCTTGAGGGGTTGTAACCTTACGGATAGTAAGAGGAGTGATTGAAAGAGACTCAATTACTATTCAATCTTAGGGATATAGTGAAAATCTTATAGGTGCTCTGAGAACTGGATGTAGGTCAAGTGGTTTAGACCAAACTAGTATAAACTCCTGTGTCATCATTCTTCAGTGAAACTTTCCAAACTCATCTCCATTGTTTTATCTGTTTAGTTATTTTATTTAAAATTTTTATATCACCCAATTCACCCCCTCTTGAATGAAGCTACCATTAATATTATATAATGCCATGTGGATTTATTTGAGGTGAGAAAAATGGTACCAAAACATGTCCTAGTGGTTCTGGGTAAGTCAGGACCCGAAAAAAGTACCCGATACGGTGCAGAATGGCAAGATAGGTGGAGAAATGCTTCAGGGATATATTATTCATGAATTTTATATTAATTTCCTCCCTATTTTAAAGCCAAAATGATGGAGGGGTATGGAAGAGACAAGTGTATAGTTAGATGGAAGAGACACATGTACTGTTGGATGCAAGACACGTGTATGGTTAGATTAAAGGCATATGGCTTGATGATGTAAGCATGATAAGTAAGCATGATGTCATTAGGACACTTGTCACTACAAGACAAAGAGGGAAAAATAGATGGCCAAGATTTGATCTTGCAATTTTAAGATCAATGGCTAGGATTTGTTCTTAAACTCTATAAATACCCCCTCCCCTCCTCCTCATTTCATCCAAGCTTAAGGAAACCATAGGAAGACTCTTGTAAAATGAATTCTACTGAGAGAAAGAAGAAGGAGAGAGAAAGATCAAGTGATCCATGCAAGATCAAGCTCTAAAATAAGGTATGTTCATGGTTTTTGATGTAGTTTTTACCACCCTTATTGTTGTTGAGGATGGTTATGGATTTTAATGATTTTTAAGAGCTTCAAACCCTAGGGGGTATAGTGCACGAAATTTTTAAGAATAAGGGAAGATGAAATTGACGTTAGAGTAATGTTTAAAGGCTTGAAAAGAACAAGAATCAAGTGCTTTTATGTTAAAATTGGTTGAAATTCATGACTATGTAACTTGAGTAATATTTCGATTAGAGCTGGTTCTTAGGGATAGGATTGGATTTTGATGATTTTGAGCTTGGAAATAGATTCCAAAAAAAAATTGTGAGGGAATTGTATGTGGAATTGATTTTAGAAAGGTTGGAAATCAAGCTCAAAAATTAGAAGTCAATATAGTTCAAAGAAAACAAAGTATTGAGGTTGTTGATTACCATGGCTCTAATAAAAGAATGAAAATGATGTGTTGGTACATTTAGGGATATGAGACGTCAAGAAAAATGAATGAAAAAAGTTGATTAAGCAACCTTAATAGTCGGAAGCAAAAGGGAGTAAGAAGAAAGCTTAAGGATGCAAGGTAGTGAACTTACCTTTCTTGTATGCTTGATGTGCATGTTTGTGTGTGGACGTGCATTATGTGATTGGATAATATTATGATATGGTGATGCTAGCATTATGCTTTATTTCAATGATGTTTTCCATGGCCATGTATGTTAGTATGAAACATTGAGTATGAGAATATGTTATAGGTAAGCATGAGCTAGATCAAGTAAGCATGTCATACACTTACATCCATCTTGCGTGCATAATGGTAATGTTTGCTACTGAGATTTCCCTGAATCTCACTCCTCCCTAACCAACCATGTAGTTTAAGTATGATGGACAATGATTGCATGAAGGAGAATATGAGAAGGAAGGAGAAGAAAGTAGAGAATTATTTATGTTAATGAATGAAGTTATTGGTTAATGTATAATTCTCCTATTACGTAAATTATGTACATGAATGCTAATGATGCAATATATTGGTTTAGAATATTTATGGCATTGAATGAAAATGTATGAGAATGAATGAGAAAGAGAAAACCCAAGTTATGCGTGCCAAAGTAATAAAAAGAATTAAAGCAATAATTGTTTAAGGGATAAAACGCAGGTCCTAGAGCAGTTAACTTCAAGCTCAAGTTTGACCTACCACATGAATGAGTTAAGCCATGAAATTTGGTAGACGTATTGTACACATCAAGTTTGACCTTAATTGGATGTGTATACTAAGAGATATGAATTCCCAAAGTTGAGGCAAGAAATCTAGAAGTTCCAGGATTTACCAAATGCATAGTAATTTTTATAGATTAAACTGTATGAATTGGCTTGAGATAAATCTAGTTTGATATCTTTTCCTTGAAGAGCACTAAAAGAGCTTCAAATAGAAATTTGGAGCACCTCTATATGATTTTTGTAGAATTAGTTATGATTTTTTGAAATTGGACCTGTAATCTGGAACATGCACAGTGAACAGTGCATGGAGGCTCTCTATGACCCCAGGTCACATCTTGGGAAGTTAAGGTTGTGACTTGGAAGTAAAACTAGCCTTTATGACCTCAAGTCATGACCTAGACTAAAATTTTGAAAAGTTTCAAATTTTTGAGCATTTTCTCATACTTAAAGCTTATATAATGATCTTAAAGGGTTCCAATCCTTGTATAATGGGATAATAAAGGAAGGATGTTTCATCATGGTCAAGCAAGAAGCAAAACACCATGGCCATATCTTCTACAGAATCAGAGTACTGCCATAGCAAGCTGTTGTGCTTAGATATTATGATTACAATAGCAATTATAAGATTTAGGAATCAAGTTGAAGGAGATCCCAATCCTTTATCATAATACAAGTACAATTAGCTTGTTAAGGAATCCAGTTTATTAGGCTCGAACCAAACATATTGATGTTTGATATTACTTTATTTGGGATCATATTCAAAAGAAAGATGTGAAACTAGAATTCATACCCACTAAATATCAAGTTTCAGACATCTTCACGAAACCACTTGATCAGCAGAAGTTCAACTATTTCAGACGATAATTGGGAATGGTAAATCCCAATGAGTTGTAAGAAATTCTACTTTATCCCTTTATTTTGAGTATTTAAATTTAACATTTTGATGATTAGAAAGCTAACTTAGGTATTGGAGTAGATAGACATTTGTTTTGTGCACTCTGTTTTGATATTAAAAAATAGAGATAAATAGAGGAGGAGATATTCGAAGAAGACACGATAATTGTAGTTCAAGAATTGCTATATTTATTGATCATCTAATCAATAATAGCATTTATGGATCACATTATCGATCATTAAAGTGTACGGAGAATTGGCACTCAAGAAATTATGGATAACATGTTCAAAAATACAAATTATTGAACATATTATCGATCAAATGGAATAAAAGTTCATGGACAATCAGAAAAAGTAGTTTAAAAGGTAGCATTGATTGATCATTTGATCAAACATCGATAAAATGATTGATCAACACAGGCAAGTATGGTTTCTGACTACACTTTATCCATAATGTGTTTGATAATATTCGTGTTCGATAACGTGTTCCATAATCATTTATAATGTTCTTATGTTCTTCAAAATTATTGATAGGCTTATCGATCACCCAGATAATTAATAATCTGATCAATAATTCTTAGTGTTTTAAGTTTAGAAATGTGAAATTCCCTTGTCAGTTAAAGAACCCTAACTCGATAACCGCTATCCTTGTTTTCCAGCAACAGTCAAAATTCTCCTTTTCCTTCAAATTTCTCACCAAACCTCATTCGAAAACACCTTCTAAGCTCTTTCGGTTACTATAAAATTATCCTCTCTCAAAAATCACCAAATCTCTCTTCCAAAATCTTCCTACACCGAAATGGCTAGAGTTAAGCAACCGGGTACCAGTCAAGAAGAAAGCTGTGAGAAACATGCTCAAACCAAAGATACTACATCTTCAAGTGCCAAGTCAAAATACAAACCAAAGGTTAGACAAGATAAACCACCCAGAAGTGGCACACTAAAGATTAGAGAGAGCCAGAGGCAAGGCTCGTCTCAAAAAACACCGAGAAAAAGGAAGACTCAATCAAAATCCAAGCTACCTGCAGTGTGTGAAGGATCAAAACCTAAATTCGATGAAGAGATTTCAGTTTAGAAAGTTGTAGATGCTGTTATTGGTTTGACAGTACCTAAGCAGCCAAGAAGGAAGAAACAAAGGGCCGGTGAAGGGGTATCTCATCAAGCCTCATTTCAAGGTAATCCCCCTTAAACCTCTGAGGAAGAATTTCTTGTTGGAAAGGTAGATGAGGATGTTAACATGGGAAAATATAAAACTAACTTGCCATAAGAAAATTCTGTCCAGTAGTTTTTATGGACTTAGAAATGCCAAAGAAAAAGGAGAAAATTAGGTTGGACTTGCCTGAGCCCATGGAATACTATCAAATTGGTTAAGCATTCAAGAGGATTACTGTCCAGAAGTGGTGAGGAGGTTTTACTGCAATATGGAGGTACATAATGCCTAGGATAAAGAGGAAATTTTGACAAAAAGCTTCATCACCACTAAGCTTATAGGCTGAACAATAACATTGGACTCTTTTAAGATTAATGAATTATTGGGTACTCAGGAGCATGTAAGAGGGCTTGAGATGAATCCAGTAAAAGCCTTTAAGATTTTGATGTAAAGTGATGCCTACCCTGGAGAACTCATCTTTTCCCAAGCCAATGTGCGATTATTTTAGGATAATCCACTATATTTATTCCAAAAGCATGGTCAATAATTCAGGAAGCTTCTCATATTTGACTCGAGAGGAGTATTTATGCTGGCAAGGATCATAAGTAGAGAAATAATCAACATAAGGGCACTGATCTATAGTGAAATAAAGAATTTCATTCTATTCAAGTCTAGGGTCACCTTGATACCTTACCCTCAACTCATTTCCTATTTTCTCCGAGTGCACAACATAGCACATCAGAACTACTCAACTAAGCAGGATGAGGATTCCACTGCCTTTCCAACTAGCTCAAAAGAAGGTAGAAAAATAGAAAGGAAAACAGCTAGCTACCAGTGCCTCAAGGGGACAAGATGAGGCTCAGTCTTCTACAGGTCCAACTCAAACCTTTGCACCTTCATTCTATGGAGCTTCTATTGGAGGACTGTTTCAGAGTGAGCTTCAAGCTTTTGAGAGCAAATTGTACAATACTACCAAGGAATATGGGGAATTATCTAACAAAAAGTTTGAAGGACTCTATACGGTTCTCAACCTTCACAGACAAGCAATGGTAGTAGTAGAAAAGGAAGTTTTCTCAAGATTTGATACCACTGACAAGGAACTTAAGGAGGTTAAAAGACTGGTCTACTCACTCTCTTCTAACTTCTTTGGCACTTCCTTTCCCTATAAGGATCTATTTACTTATACCACTGCACAACCATCAACAAAACTTAAACTCACCTTAGTTTCCTCTCCGAGTCCTATCACAACTGTACCAACCTCTCCTTCCTTATCCTCAACCACTATTCCTACACCTCCATCTCTTGCCATCATTCCTGTCTCTCACCCTCAACATCTCTCACATATCTCTCAAGCTCTCTCTCTAATTTCTCAGCTACCTTCACTTCCCATTCCTTTTACCCTACCACCTCTTCTTATTTCTTCTTCTACCCTATCTGATGCTGAGAAAAAAGGGGAGAAGAATGTAGATTTATATTAGCATTTTCTTTCTGTTTTGTTTTTCTATTTTGTTTGAGTCTTATTTGGGTCGTGTTATAAATGCCCTGGCTAAACCTATTAACGATCGAGGAGAAATTTCAACTTCTGAATCTCAGTTAATTGAATCTCCTGCTCCTGGTATTATATCGAGACGTTCCGTCCATGAGCCTCTTCAAACAGGACTTATTGCTATTGATTCGATGATCCCTATAGGGCGTGGTCAGTGAGAATTAATTATTGGGGACAGACAAACTAGTAAAACAGCAGTAGCCATGGATACCATTCTCAATCAACAAGGATAAAATGTAATGTGTTTATGTAGCTATTGGTCAAAAAGCCTCTTTTGTGGCTCAAGTGGTGACTACTTTACAAGAAAAAAGAGCAATGGAATACACTATTGTAGTAGCTGAAACGGCGGATTCTCCAATTACATTACAATATCTCACTCCTTATACAGGAGCATCTCTAGCTGAATATTTTATGTATAGTGAATGACACACTGTAATCATTTATGACGATCCCTCCAAACAAGCACAGGCTTATCGACAAATGTCTCTTCTATTACGAAGACCACCGGGTTGCGAAGCTTATCCAGGAGCTGTTTTTTATTTACATTCACGCCTTTTGGAAAGAGCCGCTAAATCAAGTTCTCAATTAGGTGAAGGAAGTATGACTACTTTACCCATAATTGACACCTAATCGGGAGATGTTTCAGTTGCTATTCCTACTAATGTAATTTCCATTACAGATGGCCAAATATTCTTATCCGCCAATGCTAGAATCAGACCTGTGATTAATGTGGGTATTTCTGTCTCCAAAGTAGGATCTGCGGCTCAAATTAAAGCCATGAAGCAAGTAGCTGGTAAATTAAAATTAGAATTGGCCCAATGCACAAAATTAGAAGCTTTTGCACAATTCGCTTCTGATCTCGATAAAGCTAATCAAAATCAATTGGCAAAAGGTCAACGGTTATCCCAATCAGCCCCTCTCACAGTAGAAGAACAGATAATAACTATTTATACCAGAACAAATGGTTATCTTGATTCATTAGAAATTGGACAGGTAAGGAAATTTCTTGTTGAGTTACGTGCTTACTTAAAAATGAATAAACCTCAATTCCAAGAAATCATATCTTCTACCAAGACATTCACTCGAGAAGCAGAAGCCCTTTTGAAAGAAGCTATTCAGGAACAGATGGAACTCTTTTTACTTCGGGAACAAGTAGAAAAAATTGATTAAAATTCTCATTTAATAATAATTTAAAATATTTATTATTTATTAATATTATATTATTATTTATATTAGTTATATTAGATATTTGTTATATTAGAATAAATTTGAAATTTTAGAAATTCTAATATATAAATAGAAAGAATATAGAAAAAGAAATATATAAATATAGAATAGAATCTATTTTAATTTATTTATTATTAATTTTAAAATTTTAATAAATTAATTAAAAATGAAAATTTAATATATTTTATTTATTTCAAGAAATCCACGATTTTATAAGATTCTATAAAAAATAGAGGAGAAGATATAAATTGTGTATAACTTATGTACATAAATTAAGTTATTACGCTAAAAATGACTCTAAAAGTCTAAGTGTCTCTTGTTAAATTCAAAGCATTCAAAATCTTTTCTTGACATAGAAATCAAATTAAATATATATGCAAATAATTTGCGTCCAATAGGATTTGAACCTATACCAAAGGTTTAGAAGATCTTTGTCTTGTCCATTAGACAATGGATGCTTTTCTTTTCTACAATCCCCATATCACATATTCTTTTTTCCGAATAGAACAATAAAAAAACAATTGTAATGAAAAGAAAAGCATCCATTGTCTAATGGATAGGACAGAGGTCTTCTAAACCTTTGGTATAGGTTCAAATCCTATTGCACGCAAATTATTTGCATATATATATTTAATTTGATTTCTATGTCAAGAAAAGGATTTTGAATGCTTTGAATTTAACAAGAGACACTTAGACTTTTAGAGTTATTTTTAGCGTAATAACTTAACTTATGTACATAAGTTATACACAATTTATATCTTCTCCTCTATTTTTAATAGAATCTTATAAAATCGTGGATTGCTTTAAATAAATAAAATATATTAAATTTTCATTTTTAATTAATTTATTAAAATTTTTAAATTAATAATAAATAAATTAAAATAGATTCTATTCTATATTTATGTATTTCTTTTTCTATATTCTTTCCATTTATATATTAGAATTCTAAAATTTCAAATTTATTCTAATATAACAAATATCTAAGATAACTAATATAAAATAATATAATATTAATAAATAATAAATATTTGAAATTATTATTAAATGAAAATTTTAATCAAATTTTTTCTACTTGTTCCTGAAGTAAAAAGAGTTCCATCTGTTCCTGAATAGCTTCTTTCAAAAGGGCTTCTGCTTCCCGAGTGAATGTCTTAGTAGAAGATATGATTTCTTAGAATTGAGGTTTATTCGATTTTAAGTAAGCCCGTAATCTCTTTTATTAGGTTTGAATGAAATCATAAGAATATGCATACTGTACATTTTTTTTCCTGGGATTGTAGTTCAATCGGTCATAGCACTGCCCTGTTAAGGCAAAAGCTACGAGTTCGAGATCTGTCAGTCCCGACGGATAGAAATCTAATAAAAAAAATACACCAATTCATTTTTCTGTGAAAGGGAGTCAAAATAACAAACATAATCTCATTCCTAACAGGGATCTCCCCTTTTTTTCTTTTTTTCGTTTCACATTTCTCATCAAACCAACAAGGTAATTTCCATTTCTTCAACTAATACTGATTGATGGAAAAGAAACATATGTGGATTGGCACAATTATTAGTAGCCTCATATTCAGGATTCCAAGAGAAGGAGATACCATACTACTAGACCTGGCTTTTTTGATTACTCCTAATCTGTGTAATGAAATAGATACTATAGAATATGTCTATAGCGAACACATACACACACAAATGGAATTTGCACGATACAAAAAAAAAAGGAGTTCCTTTGATTTTGATAGAACACTTTAGGATTCAAAGTTTATCCTTTGCTGGCTCCAATTTTGTATAATCTCAAGTACTAAGTACCTCTTTCAATTCCTAATTATTTGCATTTTAAACAATCTATCTCATTCCAATTTCACACTGAACTTTTGATAAATGTTTATCCTATTACTAATTGAAGGATGAGAATATTAAAAAAAAGTAAAGGAATTTTTTATTGGATCAAAAATCCATTTTTGAATTGGGTATGGATAAAAGATCTTTCTATGTTATACTATTTAATTCTTGATGATGAATCGATTTGATAGTTCAGATATTGTTATTCATGATATTGATCCGATTTGATATCATTGAGATATAATTTATACCATTGAATTTACCGATGAAAGATTTATCATCTCTATGGGATTAAATCCCGAGTTATTGTGAATTAAAGAGAAATCTAACGATGAGATTGTGGAAGTAAATATTCTCGCATTTATTGCTACTACACTGTTCATTCTAGTTCCTACTGCCTTCTTACTTATAATTTACGTAAAAATGGTAAGTCAAAGTGATTAAATTGATGTAAACTTTACTTCTTAGTTCTTATCAATGCAATGATGGAAGAAAAAATGAAAAAGGATTTCAATTTCACGTCTTACTCTTAAATGAAATGATCGGACTAGAATCAGTAGTATTATATGAAATCTGATAGTATGATAGAAAGAAAAAAATCTATTTCTTTCTACTATACTATCTATTATTGCAGTGTATAAAGTTTTAATTTATGAAGATAGAGGTTTAATATGAATCGATTTTCAATATCTATCTTCATATATATAGAACATCAATCACATATATGTAATGCATATAGTGTCCCAATTTTTTTTGTTTATTTGTATTGGTTCCAATCAATCTGAAATAATCAAAAGGCAACTCTTTTTTTCATCCGATTCGAATTTTTAGATTTCTAATTATTTTCAAGACCAATCCCGGTATCATATTAAAAAAATCAAATAATCTTTTTTTTATTTTTAGCATTCCACAGAAGTAATTGATATTGATTAAATTAAATAGTTAATAGATGATCCAGGGGTTTTCTATGGGAAACTTTTTCCTATTTCAAAAATTTTAGTAAAACCCAACGGATTTTTAACGTTTGACCTATGATATGAAATGAAAACAGAAATCCAATTTTGAAACTCAAATAAATAAAAAACCAAATAATAAAACAAGCGATAAGCATGTAATATGTGACTCGCCTAAGGCAACGTCAATATCTTATTATGTGTAGTATCTCCTTAGACAACTACTACGTCTATCTTGTTTCCTATAGAAAACGTGTATCCGCACTTAATAACTTGTAAAAAAATGGGTTCCGTGGTTCTTCATTGTCCATATATAACTTTGGTAAGAGCCAGTTCATCGAAATTTTACCTTGACTTTCCAAATACGAACATGGGGAAAAGTCAAATATTTGTTTAATTGAAAGAGTATTTTCTTTTTCTGTATTATCCATAGAATACATTATTCCATTCGAATACACTATAATTCCAAAATGCAGAAATTTTTTAATTCCATTTAGAAATTGAATTAATAAATTAAATAGAAAAATAAAATTTCAGAACCCATCTATAAGGATACAGTTTGATTTTAGTTTTTTCCCTCAACTCAATTAGTAGTATTTTTAGAGTCCACTTCTTCCCCATCGTACGAGGGAAAGGGAAAATGTAAAGACTACCATTAAAGCAGCCTAAGCAAGGCTTACTATATCCATGTAAATTATGTCTCCTATTTCTATCAATATGAAGGAATTATTTTATTTTTGTTATTGTTCACTAATAATAAATAAATAATAGTGGAATTACTGGGACAGAGTCAAAAAGGGATTCTGATTCTAGCCTAACATCATTGACCAAAGAATCCAATAAATCCAATTATAACATCTAACAAGTTCTTATATGATTTTATGATTTCTAGTATAATCAGAAAACATTAAGTACAAACAAAATATCCAAGTATTAAGGGAATGAATGTTACTAATAGGTAGGAATAATAAGACCTATGCTTTTTTTGTTGCCCTCGATTTCATTAAGTAAATATATATATATAGAATCAAGACAGATCACTTCGCATACTCTTATTTTCATTTAATCTAATCCTTACCGTCTCCTAATTGTCTCTGTAAAACAATCAAAAGACAGTCAAATAAATTCTTTCACTCGGGGCTATTTTGCCAAGTTCCTTAGAGAGAGTTGTCTCGCGCACCCTAGGTATTCTCTACCTACCCACCTGTGTTGGTTTCGGGCATAGGTACCCTTTTGTTAAAGGTCGTTTGAGCTTTTCCTGGTACTTGAACATTGGCTCGAGGCATTTTCTCTACCCCTTCTTTACCCTGAAAAAGTAGGGGCACCTTGCGTCCTTGAACCGATAACCATCGTTTGGCTAACCTAGCTTCCTTCGTCCCTCAGGACCAACAAAGGGTAGTACAGGAATATTCACCTATTGTCCATCGACTACGCCTTTCGGCCTGATCTCAGGCCCTGACTCACCCTCCATGGATGAACCCTGTGGAGCAACCCCTAAGTTTTCGGGGTATTGGATTCTCACCAATGTTTGCGTTACTCAAGCCGACATTCTTGCTTCCGCTTCGTCCACCATTACTCGCGCGGGTCCTTCCCTCTAAGGCAGAACGCTCCCCTACCGATGCATTTTTACATCCCACAACTTCAGCAGATCGCTTAGTCCCATTCATCTTTGACACAAGAGTGCTCAATCAGTAAGCTATTATACACTCTTTCAAGAGTGGCTACTTCTAGGCAAACCCCCTGGTTGTCTCTATATCCCTACCTCCTTTATCACTGAGCAGTCATTTAGGGGCCTTAGTTGGTGATCCGGGCTGTTTCCCTCTCGATAATAAAGCTTATCCCCCAACCAAAATGAATAAAAATGAAATAGAAGAGTAAGATAAGATAGAAAAGATACAAAATCAATAAAAGAAAAAGGTGAGTAAAAAAACTTATTAGATACCATTGACTTTGGTAGCTAAAAAGTTCTATCTATACCTACTATTGGATTTGAACCAATGACTCCCGCTGTATGAAAGCAATACTCTAACCACTGAGTTAAGTAGGTCATTTATTATTCTAAAGAAAAACAAGTGGGACCTATCATATCAATGGATTATAAATGGAATATTACTTATAAGCAATACCAATCAAAGAGATGTTGGAATTGTGCCCTAGGGCCACTCATTCTGTTTTGAACATTGTTAATTTATGAATTTATTAATTAAGTTATCATGTTATTTGCATGTTTACTGTGATGACTATCCTTGGATAACTCATGGTTTATCCTAAATGTCCCTAGTCGGTCATCTATGTGGGAGCAAAGATGAAATAAGACCAGTATGACTTTAAAGATATATAGAGATATAAATTAAAGTCATAGGCACATGTAAGAGTACAAGGTGTTGGACCGACCTGCTATGAGAGAGCTGCATGGGTTAAGTCATAAGCTTCTCTCATATACAAACCATGTCACTGTGCCCTTTGACCTGAGATCATCATGGATTCATACATGAGAAACGCTTAGCTTTGACCTAGTCAAAAGTCACTTTTGACCGAGTGATTATAAAGACTATGTTCAGGCTTAGTGGTTTTTCATGCGTAGGAATGTGAATGGTCAAGATGGAATTTGTCCCTCACATTCGTAGAGAGACATTACTGGGCCCCCCGATGATGAGTCTGAGAAATGTATGGCCATACTATAATGGAAAGGTAGTTCCGTTTCTATACTCAGACTACTCAGGGATCGAGAAAGTAACGGTCATGGATAGGAGGATACGTTCTCCATGCCTCATCCATAACCAAAATGTCGTAGACAAAAGAGACGTGATATGGTTGTATGAAAGGTTGCATCGTTCAATGATCCTCATATGATTTGGGTAGTCGTGATGTCTTGCTAGAGACCGCTTACGACTTGTGGGTCATTATAGTTAATGGCCCACTGCCACTTCATATGGGCCTACAGGGTCACACACAAAATAGCCCGACACGAGTTATGATGTCCAGATTCATTGAATCTAAGATATGTCCCAGATTCAATGAATAAATAGGGTGGACTTGTATATATATATATATATAAATTCGTATATTTATATATAAATATAAGAGATATTAATTTATAAGGATAAATTAAATATATAAATTCCGTCATCTCTTTATTAAATAAATAAGTGAATTAAATCTGTGAGACAGATTTAATTTAAACCGTATTTATTTAATTGTTCTCTTATCTGATTAGGCAATATTTGATATTGTATTAATTTCGGAATTAATTTAGAGTTAATTTCGAAATTAAATATTATTAATTAAACCTATATAGCATCCTATATATTTGATATGAGGAGCTAGGGTTTAAGAGAGAGAACCAACAGATAAGAGACGGCCTAAGAGAGGAGAGAGGACGGATTCCTAAAACCCTAGACGGACATAGGCGCTAGCACGCCGTTCGAGGTTGGAGGGCTACTCGTGTGGATACCGGTAGAGGAAGCCGACCGGAGTTGTCGACTTCGAACGCGACAGGAGGCGAGCAGAAGCATCCTTGAACGGCCGAATCAGCGATCACCAGGAAATCAAACGCTTGAAGGTAATGCTTCTTACTACCTGACTTAAACGCGATCGGTAGATCCAGAAAGGGAATGAAGGTTTTAAAATTTCAAGTTGTTTTTCCGCTGCGCGTCGTCTTTCATTCCCTTCAAGATATTAGATCATGTAATATTCATCTTCAAGATATTAGATCATGTAATATTCATCTTGACAATAAATTCCCTACATAATATGATAAAATATGTATGCAAAAGCACAAGGCTATAGCTCAATTAGGTAGAGCACCTCGTTACATGCACGCCAATGTTTTTTAGAGGAGTTCCATAATGTATAATAAAGATTGATCTTATTGAGAAATCAATGTCTTACTCCATGACTTTTAGGGAACAAACAAGGGAACAATAGCGCTAACAAAGGGTTCATGCAATTCGATGTACTGTTAATTTAGACAGCTCAAATAGAACCAAACCATCATTGATTTGAGATTTTGAGATAGTGATAAGGTCAATACCTTGTCTATTCAATGCTAGGATAATGACTATAGGGACCTAAAAAAAAAATGATCTTTCCGTCCTATCTTATGAACTTTAAGGTATATGAAGTTTTCATATTGATTCTTTAATTTAAGAAGATCGATAACTATTTATATTATACTATTCTATATTATAGTATTAAATTCAATACTAAATAACTAAATATTAGTAGTAGTCTAAATTCTTCTTATACTTACTTATAATATAATAATATATAATATGATAATAAATAATATCTTAACTTAAATAGAATATATTAAATATTCATATTATTCTATTTATTATTAGTCTATATATTAGTATATTAGTATATGTGTAGTATACTGTGTATATAGTAGTATAAATTTTTATATTATTTTAATGGATTTATAAATTTCATTTTTTATTTCATTTCCAATGGAATATTTATTATTATTTTAATGATAATGAATTTCAATATTATGAATTTCAATAAATAACCAATATTGAAATAGAAAAGAAAATGAAATTTTTTTCTTATATAAAATATTAAAATGAAATTGAGAATTAACAAATTAAATAATTCACTTCTAAAAAAATAAAAATGAATAAAATAATGAAGTTTGAATTTTAACTAGAAAATAAAAAAAAATTAATATTAATTAAAAATTTGTATAAATATTAGTATAAATAAATAAAATAGAAAAAGAATTCGAAAATATTCAAATTCAAATTTGATTTTTTAATTATTATGAATATAAATAATAAATATGAATAATAAAATAAACAAATAATAATAAAAAAGAGATTGGATTTCAATTTGGAATTACTTTTCTTTAGAGAGAACCCAAAGTCAGGCGAAAATGCGAGAGTTTTTTTTTTTTTTTTTTTTCTTTGTACGTTATCCAAAATATATATATGGCTATATTTCTATCTTGAAATGAGATATGTAAGACAAGAAACAAATGAAACTAAGCAGTTCGCTTAAAATTATAAACAGTTATGGCTGACTTGATAATTAATTCCAATTTGAATCAACTAATACTAATCTGGTAGATTTTCCATATTCATAGGAGTACATCTATGTTTTTGCTTTACGAATATGATATTTTTTGGGCATTTCTAATAATATCGAGTCTTATTCCTATTTTGGCATTTCTAATTTCTGGAATTTTAGCCCTGATTAATAAAGGGCCAGAGAAACTTTCTAGTTATGAATCGGGAATAGAACCAATGGGCAATGCTTAGTTACAGTTTAGAATCCGTTATTATATGTTTGCTCTAGCTTTTGTTGTTTTTGATGTTGAAACAGTTTTTCTTTATTCATGGGCAATGAGTCTCGATGTATTGGGGGTATCCGTATTTATAGAAGCTTTACTTTTCGTGCTTATCCTAATTGTTGGTTTACTTTATGCATGGCGAAAAGGAGCACTAGAATGGTCTTAATTCTTGAATATTTAGACAATAAAAAAAACATTGAGACCATTATGAATTCCATTGAGTTTCCCTTACTTGATCGAACAATCCAAAATTTAGTTATTTCAACTACATTAAATGATCTTTTAAATTGGTCAAGACTATCCAGTTTATGGCTGCTTCTCTATGGTACCACTTGTTGCTTCATTGAATTTGCTTCCTTAATAAGATCACGATTCGACTTTGATCGTTATGGACTGGTACCACAATCTAGTCCTAGACAAGCAGATCTAGTTTTAACATTAGGCATAGTAACAATGAAGGTGGCTCCTTCTTTAGTGAGATTATATGAGCAAATGCCTAACCAAAATATGTCATTACTATGGGAGCTTGTACAATTACAAGGGGGATGTTTAGTACTGATCCTTATAGTACTATTTTGGGGCGTGGATAAGCTAATTCTTGTGGATGTCTATTTGCTGGGCTATCTACCTAAACTAGAGGCTATTATAGATGCTATAACAAAACTTCATAAGAAAATTTCTCGAGAAATCTATGAAGATCAACTTAGGTCTTAATAGGAGAATAGGTGTTTTACTACCAACCACAAGTTTTATGTGGGGCGGAGTACTCGTACCAGCAATTATGATCAAGGATTACTCTATCAACCACCATCTACTTCAGAGATACCCTCTGAAACATTTTTCAAATACAAAAGGTCAGTATCCTCCCACGAAATGGTGAATTAGGCAGGATCCTTTAGTACAAAATAAGAAGAAGACAATCTTCAAAAATTTCATCATGATCGTAACTATTAAATACTTATACAAAACTTACATAAATAAAAATGTGGGAAATAAAAAATGTAGGGTCATTTGTTTGCTTGGCTAGTCAAACATGGGCTAGTTCATAGATCCTTGGGTTTCGATTACCAGGGAAGACTTTACAAATAAAGCTCGAGGATTAGCATTCGATTGTTGTTATTTTATATGTATATGGTTACAATTATCTCTATTTCCAATGTGCCTATGATGTAGCACAAGGAGGACTGTTAGCCAGTGTGTATCATCTTACGAGAATAGAATATGGTATAGATCAACAGAGAGGTATGCATAAAAGTATTTGTCTCAAGGAAAAGTCCTAGAATTCCCTTTATTTTCTGGGTTTGGAAAAGTGCAGATTTTCAAGAAAGGGAATCTTATGATATGTTAGGAATCTCTTATGATAATCATCCACATTTGAAATGTATCTTAATGCTTGAAAGTTGGATAGGATGGCCCTTGCGTAAAGATTATATCACTCCTAATTTTTGTGAAATACAAGATGCTCATTAAATGATAAAAATAAGAAACTAATCCGTACTACTTCTACAACGCTAGATATTCCTTGAATAGCTGTATGTTCTTCTATAGATTAGACAAAGTAATTGAAGTTAAATCAGACAGAATAATTGAGGTCTTATTCATATTATTATGGATGGGTTAAATAAAAGATCTAGGGATTAAAAAAAATTTGAGTAGGGCTTCATTGAGATTTTAAAGTTGTTAAGATACTTATTTCGAATGAGTTGAGCCAATAGGATGAACTAAAAGAGTTCTACATCATGAACTATGTCTCGTGCACATCAACATCGAAGGAAATGAATAAAATATGAAAGAAAATACAAAGAAATGAAATGAAAGAAGGGGTCAGATTCTATTTGTAATGTATCTAAGATTTCTTTTGGCTAGTTCTACCCCTCAATTTCCCTAGACTAGACTTTTGGGTTTTTCAACCAACTAATTTAACCTTTCGAATATTATTGAAGAAGTATTAACATTTGTGAGTCGAGGGGGAAAAAAAAAGAAAAAAATGGAATAATTTATTTTTTTACATACTTTCTATATACATAGAACGTACATATATTCTTTATTCATCTAGAAAGAGTATATCTCCAAACACCTAGATGGATAAATATGTATGATGATCTAGACTACTAAGAAATATGTATGTTGACCCATATTCATTTTAATGAATTTAATAGATACTCATACAAATTAATCATGTGCTAGGAACCATATTTGAACTGGTGACACGAGGATTTTCAGTCCTCTGCTCTACCAGCTGAGCTATCCTGACCATTCGTGACACATCATCCTCATTTTAAGAGATTACTTGAGTATATGTCAACTTAAAAAAAAGACGAAAAAAATAGTTTGATCCAAGCCCTGTAATTTCTTGGATCTTCCAAACTAAGACTTTGTATGGTTCAGTCGAAGTAATGATATGTATTGTTAATCAGTCAAATGAGGATTCCTTGCTCAAAGATAAGAAGCTCATTTGTACATTTATCATAGAGAAACCAAATTTTACGTCTATCATATATATTCCATTACATATTCCAACACTTGTGATAAGAAAAAGCAAAATTCCACTCAGATTCGTTTGTGAAAGAATAGAATGAATAAGAAACATAACGAATTTGGAACCACTAAAAAAAATAGAGGATATAGGATAAATAATTAGAGAGTTAAACGGGCCTTTTGGGGATAGAGGGACTTGAACCCTCATGATTTCTCAAGTTGACGGATTTTCCTCTTACTATAAATTTCATTGTTGTTGGTATTAACATGTAGAATGGGACTCTATCTTTATTCTCACATGATTAATCCATTCTTCAAAAGATCTATCAGACTATCATGGAGTGAATGATTGGATCAATTCATGTTCAATTCTTTCTTTAACTTGGAATCGATTCACATCTTTTATTTGTCATATAAATATTAAAAAATAGAGATTTTGGGTCTATCTGGTCTAATCAATTGAAATAGTATTTCAGTACGTATACGTATGCTCATCCTTGATCCTTTCTTTTTTGGAGTTTCGATAGAAGGATCTCTTTACTAACCAAATGAAATCTTTACTAACAAAACGAACTGTCGTCAACTCCATATGTTAGAATAGCTTCCATTGAGTCTCTGCACCTATCCTTTTTTATTCTCCCTTTCTGAACTCTTGTTGGTTTTCCGAAAATAGGATTTGGCTCAGGATTGCCCTTTGTTAATTCCAGGGTTTCTCTGAATTTGAAAGTTATCACTTGCTAGGTTTCCATACCAAGGCTCAATCCAATTAAGTTCGTAGTGTCTACCAATTTCGCCATATCCCCCCCTTTTTTCTTTAAGCTTAGAATCTCATTAGGATGTTTTTTTCTTTTCATTGAAATTATGAGAATTATGCCGGAACTGTTGAATTCTTTAGATACTGATTCCTATACCAAAAAATGTTTCTTTCTATTTGTATTTCAGATACCCATATTTCGTTCAATCAGAAATAATTCTATCATTTCTGTATTTGCAATTCAATATACATGGATATATACCACATATATATATATTTTAGATGCCTCTCCTTCTAGCGTTTTTCTCATGCAATTTGGAATACTCGAACAGTTGATTCTTTTTTTTTTTGTCTTAGTTTTAACTTTTCCGAAAGAATGTTTCATTATGATCAGAATTAGGCCTTTCCCTTTCTTTCATTTGTTTTTATTCTTATCTTTTTTTCTTAGAACGGATAGGTCCTATATAACATAACTAAAGATAACTAAAATGGATGAAAATTCCTTTTTTTTTTAGATTAAATAAAAAAGAAATCTATTTCTATTTATTAATTTAGAATAGCTAGTTAGAATAGCTAGACCTAATGTAATGCCTATAAATAATCATTCTATTAATTTCATAATTTCAAATTAATTTAGAAAAGAATTCAAGTTATTTCTATTCTATATTATTATTATTATTTATATATTTATATTAATTAAAAGAATATTCAATATATTTAAATATATTCATTTGCTAGTTTTAGATTCATATTATTTATTACTATTATTACTATATATATATTCTATATATATTTTAACTATATCTCTATTTAGATTTAGAATTATAAATTTTATATTAATTATAATAATGAAATTCTAATTAAATTAAATATGAAATTAATTTCAATTAAATATGAAATTAATATAATTAAATATTTAAATATTAATTAAAATTTTAAACTATAAACTTATAAACTAATTATTAATTATTATTAATTAAAATAACAAAATTTGAATTCAAATTCAAAAATGAAAAAAGAAAATCTTACTATACTCTATACTAATTAAGACTCTATGCTAATTAAGATAAAGATATTGATCATTAATAAACATATAATTGATTGTTGAAACATAATATATTTACTAAATAGATTGAAATATATTCTATTAATCCTTATCTTCAAATTGTTATGTTCTTTATGTCCTAGAGTATAAAAAAATGGAATATTCAGAAGTGAAGGAAATTATTTTATCTACTAATAGTGGACAAATTGGAGCATTACCAAATCACATGCCTATTGCCACAGCTGTAGATATCGGTATTTTGAGAATATGCCTTAAACTATAAACTTATAAACTAATATATTAATTATTATTAATTAAAATAACAAAATTTGAATTCAAATTCAAAAATGAAAAAAGAAAATCTTACTATACTCTATACTAATTAAGACTCTATGCTAATTAAGATAAAGATATTGATCATTAATAAACATATAATTGATTGTTGAAAAACATAACATATTACTAAATAGATTGAAATATATTCTATTAATCCTTATCTTCAAATTGTTATGTTCTTATGTCCTAGAGTATAAAAAAATGGAATATTCAAAAGTGAAGGAAATTATTTTATCTACTAATAGTGGACAAATTGGAGCATTACCAAATCACATGCCTATTGCCACAGCTGTAGATATCGGTATTTTGAGAATATGCCTTAACGGCCAATAGAATTTCATTATATCACTTTTGAGATTGTTCTATTTCGTCTGGTATTTCGTAGGGAAATAAATACGCGAATACTGTAGAGAATTTTGATTTTTTCCGCTATTGAAACTAAAAAAAACTAATAAAAAGAGACTCTCAAATGACTAAATATAAATACCCGGAATATACCCTAGTAATGCTAATGACTGCTCACGTGAATTGAAATAGAGTATATAGTAATATCTTCTATGTAAAACATAAGTTAAAGTAGCTCCATCTAGGAACTTCTAATTAAAATATGAATACACTAGGTTCCACAAAAAGATTGTTTCACTTCAATTCAAAGTCCAGAAAGGGTTTTATAAGATTCAAAGGTCCGTTTGAGCGCCTCATTGCTATGTCATAATAAATCAGAACACTTGCCCGGATTTACTTCCAGATCATAATTGTTCTAGTGAATAACTAAACAAAATAGATAGATAGGTGGGAGATAAAAGAGAAAGAAACTCAATAGAAAAATCTCTCATAAGTTCACTAATTATGTTTTAGGTTGGTAGGTCTCTTTGTATGTGTTGTCTGGAAAGAGGAGGACTCAATGATTATTCATTTGTCGGAACTAGAAGTCAAATTTTGGTAGATATAGATCCCATAAAAAAGTATTTCAAGGAATGGGCTAAACTCGGTCATTTCTATTGTACTGCAATTGGTGCATTGGTTTTTGCAGCCTTAATGCTTTTTCTGATAGGCTCGGGTTTTTTCTTTCAGATTTGGCAAGCATCTGGAATAACTAGTGAATTACAACTCTATTGTACTATAATTGGTGCATTGGTCTTTATAGCCTTAATGGTTTTTGTTGGTTGGTTTCATTATCATAAAGCTGCTCCAAAATTGGCTTGGTTCCAAGATGTAGAATCTATGTTGAATCACCATTTAGCGGGCTACTAGGACTTGGGTCTCTTTGAAACATCCTACCTTTAACCCCTCATAGTATGTATTCAAAAGCGTTATGGTTCAAGCAGGACAAAAACAAGGCCGTGGATTAAAATTTCAACATAACTACTCGGATTAGTATTCACTGTTTAAATTCAAATTTCAGGTCCAATTTTGAAAAATCATAACTAATTCTATAAAAATCATATTGAGGTGCTCTAAAATTCTATGAAAAACTCTGTGAAAGTTCTTTAAGGAAAAAATATCCAATTGGACTTATCCTCACCCAATTCGTAAGTTTAATCAATAAAATTACTGTTCATTTGGTAAAATCTGAAACTTCCAGATTCTAGGCCTCAACTTTAAAAATTTATATCTTTGTGTACACATCCAATTGAGGCGATCTACCTCTCATTTTAAAGCTTGGGATGTGTACTATGAATCTACCAAATTTTGTGGCTTAACTCATTCATTTGGTAGGTCAAATTAGAGCTACAAACTCACTGCTTCATGACCTATGTTTTATCCCTTAACCTCTTTTTACTTTAATTCTTCCTATTTCTTTGGCATACATAGGGTTTACGCTTTCCCAATTATCCACATATATTTCTATTCATCTAATAAATATTGTAATTAAATACATGGCATCATTAGCATCCATAACATAAATTACATAATAGGAGAATTACACATTGAATAATAACATCATTCATTAACATCAATAATTCTCCACTTTCTTCTCCTTACCTCTCATGCCATTATTGCCCACAATTGATTGACCAAAATGGTTGGTTAGGGAGGGGTGAGATTCGAGGGAATCTCAGTAGCAAACACTGCCCATAAGCATGCAAGTCATAATGTAAATGCATGACATGATATAATGTCTTAAACATTAACATGTGAATACCATGGAAAGTAAGCTAACAAGGCAAAGCATAATATAAACTTGCAAACATAACTTTGCAAACATTTCATCGTAGCCTAGTCACATCATGGCAACACAACCATATCATGCAAGCATACATATCAAGCACATAATATAGGAAGTTACTACCTTATAACATAGCTTTCCTCTTACTTTTCCTTTGATTCCCTTGTCTTTCCAACCCTATGGATTTTCGGTCAACACCATTAAACATCCTCTTGGATGTTCCAAGGTCCTAAACACATCCATACACAATGCCAAACATTCATTAGAACCAAGACACCAACCTATTCCTTACTTGGTTCTTTCTTAAACATAATTGAACTTTAACTTTTGAGTTTCAATTCCAACCTTCCTAAAATTATTTGCACACACTATTCCCACATAATTTTGTATGTAGAATCCATGTCCAAGCTCAAAAAAATCCAATCTTAACCATTCAGAATAGTCAAGGCCAAACAGAATCACAACCTAAGGGAAAGTTGGATTTCTTGCAAAATCAACACAGAACCACTTGATTCTTGTTGTTTCCAAGCCTTTAAACATGTTTCTAACATCTATTTCATCTTTCCCTATCCTCATAAATTTCGTGCAGAACCTCTCCATAGGATTTCAATTATCAAAACTCCAATCAAACCAACTACCAGGCTTAAAAATAACAAAGGAGGTAGAGAAACTACATAAAAAACGGCACACATACCTTGTTTTAGAGCTTGATCTGGCTTGGGACCACATGACCTTTCTTTCTCCCTCTTCTTTTTGTCTCTAGAAACCATTTTGCAAGAACTTCTCCATGGATTCCTTGTGCTTGGCAAAATGATAGGGAGGGGAGGGGTATTTATAGAAAACAAGACTGAATCTCGACCGTTGATCTTAAAAATACGTGGCTTGATCTGGACTGTCCATTTTCTCTTTTTATCTTGTGATGAAATGTGTCCTATGACATTATGCTTACCTCATCTTGATGACATCATGCTTACATCATCAAGCCACATGTCTTTAATCCAACCACACACGTGTCTTGCATCCGACCATACACGTGTTTTGCATCCAACCATACACGTAATACCTTTTTTTCCCATCTAACCATACACTTGTCTCTTCCATATTCCTTCATCATTTTGGCATTAAAATAGGGAGGAAATTAATATAAAATTCATGCAAAATATAGTCCTTAGGCATTCCTCTACCTATTTTGCCATTTTGTACCGTATTGGGTACCTTTTTTGAGTCCTGACTGACTCGGTACCACTGGGACATACTCTGGCACCATTTTCTCATCTTAATTAAGTACATATATGGCACTATCTTAGAGAAGCATAGATGAAAATAATTAGCTTTACTGACAGGCTACTTAACCTTGCTAAGTTACACAGCAGAGATTTCACTATAACGGGTAGACAAAGGACTGTCAAATATTCCCGTACTGTGTTCTGATTTTTATGCTGTCCATAAATATCTTCTGCTGACTCGACGTGATGACTCGTAGGTGTCATGATTGCATTTGTGACTCAGCATGACTCGTAGGTGTCATGATTGCATTTGGTGACAGCATGATGACTCGTAGGTGTCATGATTGCATTTGGTGACTCAGCATGCTGACTCAGCACCGTCATGATGGCCTTCAGATATTTTCTTTCTCCTTTTCCCAGAAATATTATTAAATAATACTTAATCAGGGTTACCTTCTCTGAATTCTTTCTATCAGCTCGCAACTCTATTGATCTCTCTCTGGGTTTTATTCTTTCCCTTTTATCACGGGAAATTCTTCTAATTTTTCTCGGGTCGAAAGTCAAACTCTAGACACCTATTTTGACTTTCCCCGGATAGGGTATAAATAGGCTTTAAATTTAATTAAAGCTAACCTTGTCAGTTTCTGGGGACAAAATTAATTTTACAATCTATGTAAATTCCTCGACTACTGTTCCCCAGTTTTTCCTGATTATTTGAGGCCATCTCATAGCTTAAATAATTCAATTTAAGTTACTATATCAAATTGTCTAAAATCCTGGAATAACTTCCGGGAATTTCTGTCATTTCTAGCCTTATATCGGCTCTGGGATCCTATTCCCACTTTTCTGAAACATATGGGCCATTTTCGATGACTTTGAACATTGGTCGACTAGAACTTTTATTATTTACAATTAGGTCCCTACTTGGCCTAGGAATCTCTTCTTTGTAATTTGGTCTCTCCTTTGGCCTAACCTTTGGAACCATCTCTTGTAAGTTTCTGGCATAACCTCTGGCCCTTAATTGTTTCCATTTCGTCAATCTTTAATCCCCGAACACTATTGTTTTATACATTTGCCCTTGGAATATCTCTTTCCTTCTGAGGGATCTGGGACTTCAAAGTCTAATCATCCTTTCCTTGTGCTATTACTTGTATCTATGAGCCAAAATTTAGGATGTTACACTCTTTTTTGGGCGGGACATCAAGTACATGTATCTTTACCAATTAACCAATTTCTAAATGCTGGAGTAGATCCTAAAGAGATCCCACTTCCTCATGAATTTATCTTGAATCGGGATCTTTTGGCTCAACTTTATCCTAGTTTTGCTGAGGGAGCAACCCACTTTTTCACCTTGAATTGGCCAAAATACACGAAATTTCTTACTTTTTATGGAGGATTAGATCCACTAACTGGTGGTCTATGGTTGACCGATATTGTACACCATTATTTAGCTATTGCAATTCTTTACCTGATAGCAGGTGCATGTATAGAACTAGCTGGGGTATTAGTCATGGTATAAAGATATTTTAGAGGCTCATAAAGGTTTATTTACAGGCCAGGGGCATAAAGGCCTATATGAGATCCTAACAACGTTATGGCATGCTCAATTATCTATTAACATAGCTATGTTAGGCTCTTTAACCACTGTTATAGCTCACCATATGTAATCTATGCCTCCTTATCCATATCTAGCCACTGACTATGATACACAACTTTCATTGTTCACACATCACATGTAGATTGGTGGATTTCTCATAGTTAGCGCTGTTGCGCATGCAGCCATTTTTATGGTAAGAGACTATGATCCAACTACTCAATACAACGATCTATTAGATCATGTCCTTAGGTATCTGGATGCAATCATATCACATCTCAACTGGGTATGTATATTTTTAGGCTTTCACAGTTTTGGTTTGTATATTCATAATGATACCATGAGTGCTTTAGGGTGCCCCCAAGATATGTTTTCAGATACCGCTATACAATTACAACCCGTCTTTGCTCAATGGATACAAAACACCCACGCTTTAGTACCTAGTGCAATGGCCCCTAGTGCAACAACAAGCACTAGTTTGACTTAGGGGGTAATGATTTAGTGGCAGTAGGTGGCAAAGTTTCTTTGTTACCTATTCCATTGGGACCTGTGGATTTTTTGGTCCATCATATTCATGTATTTACAATTCATGTGACAATATTGATACTCCCAAAAGTTATTCTATTTGCTCGCAGCTCACGATTGATACCAGATAAAGCAAATCTTGGATTTTGTTTCCTTGTGATGGGCCTGAAGAGGGGGGACATGCCAAGTATCTGATTAGGATCATGTCTTCTTAGGGCTATTTTGGATATACAATTCCATTTCGATTTCTATTTTAGTTAGAAAATACAATCATATGCTTGGGGTAGTATAAGTGATCAAGGGGTGGTAACTCATATCACGGGAGGAAACTTTGTGTAGAGTTCCATTACCATTAATGGGTGGCTTCACGATTTCTTGTGGGCGCGAGCATCCCAGGTAATTCAATCTTATGGTTCTTTATTATTTACAATTCATGTGACAATATTGATACTCCCAAAAGTTATTCTATTTGCTCGCAGCTCACGATTGATACCAGATAAAGCAAATCTTGGATTTTGTTTCCAAGTATCTGATTAAGATGGGGCTGTTTGGATTAATCATTCTTCTTAGGGCTAGAATACAATTCATAGATTCTATTTTAGTTAGAAAATACAATCATATGCTTGGGGTAGTATAAGTGATCAAGGGGTGGTAACTCATATCACGGGAGGAAACTTTGTGCAGAGTTCCATTACCATTAATGGGTGGCTTCACGATTTCTTGTGGGCGCGAGCATCCCAGGTAATTCAATCTTATGGTTCTTTATTATCTACATATGGCCTTTTTTTCCTAGGTAACCATTTTATATAGGCTTTTAGTTTAATGTTTCTATTCAATGGGCGTGGTTATTGGCAAGAACTTATTGAATCCATCGTTTGGGCTCATAATAAATTAAAGGTTGCTCCTGCTACTCAGCCTAGAGCCTTAAGTATTGTACAGGGACGTGTTGTAGGATTAACTCATTACCTTCTGGGTAGAATTGCCACAACATAGGTATTCTTCTTAGCAAGAATTATTGCAGTAGGATAATGGCTAGAAGGATTTGAAAAGCATTATGGCATTAAGATTTCCAAGGTTAAGCCAAGGCTTAGCTCAGGACCCCACTACTCGTCGTATTTGGTTTGGTATTGCTACTGCACATGACTTTAAGAGTCATGATGATATTATTGAGGAACGTCTTTATCAGAATATTTTTGCTTCTCATTTTGGACAATTAGCAATAATTTTTCTGTGGACTTCTAGGAATCTCTTTCATGTAGCTTGGCAAGGAAATTTTGAGGCATGGGTACAGGATCCTTTACATATAAGACCTATTGCTCATGCAATTTGGGATCCTCATTTTGGTCAACTAGCTGTGGAAGCTTTTACTCGAGGGGGCGCACTTGGCCCAGTGAATATCGCTTATTTCGGTGTTTATCAATAGTGGTATACAATCGGTTTACGTACTAATGGGGATCTTTATGCTAGAGCTCTTTTTCTATTATTTCTTTCTTCCATATCTTTAATAGCGGGCTGGTGACACCTACAACTGAAATGGAAACTAAGCGTTTCATGGTTTAAAAATGCCGAATCCCACCTCAATCATCATTTGTTCGGACTATTCAGAGTCAGTTCCTTAGCTTGGACAGGACATTTAGTCCATATCGCTATTCCTCGATCTAGGGGAGAATATGTTCGATGGAATAATTTCTTAGGTGTATTGCCACACCCCCAAGGATTAGGCCCACTTTTTACAGGTCAGTGGAATCTTTATGCTCAAAACTCTAATTCTAGTAGTCATTTATTTGATACCCCCCAAGGAGCAGGAACTGCCATTTTAACACTTCTCGGGGGATTCCATCCGCAAACGCAAAGTTTATGGCTGACTGATATTGGTCATCATCATTTAGCTATTGCATTTATTTTTCTCATTGCTGATCATATGTATAGAACTAACTTCGGGATTGGACATAGTATAAAAGATCTTTTAGAAGCACATATTCCTCCGAGGGGTAGATTGGGCCGTGGACATAAGGGTCTTTATGACACAATCAATAATTCAATTCATTTTCAATTAGGCCTTGCTCTAGCCTCTTTAGGGGTTATTACTTCCTTGGTAGCTCAGCACATGTACTCTTTACCTGCTTATGCGTTCATAGCGCAAGACTTTACTACTCAAGCTGCATTATATACTCATTATCAATACATCGCAGGATTCATCATGATAGGAGCTTTTGCTCATGGAGCTATCTTTTTTATTAGTGATTACAATCCGGAACAGAATGAGGATAATGTATTGGCAGGAATATTAGGCTATAAAGAAATGAACATATCCTATTTAAGTTGGGCCATTCTTTTTCTGGGATTCCATACTTTAGGACTTTATGTACATAATGATGTCATGCTTGCTTTTGGTAGTCCAGAGAAATAAATCTTGATCGAACCTATATTTGCCCAATGGATACAATCTGCTCATGGGTTTGATTATGTCGTAGCTATATAATTCAGATTAGGCTTATTGTTGGATGAACTCTATTGCTGATATTGACCCCAAATACCGCTAGTTTGTGAATAGCCAACCATCATACTATAAAAATAGGATAGGTTCTATCTATGGTTGTTGGGGCCTCCTAAAAAGATCTACTAAATTCATCGAGTTGTTCCAGAGGATCAAAATGACTAGTTATTAATGGAATGCCTTGTCGGCTCTCTGTAAAATACTCGTTGGGACGAGGGCTTCCAAATGCATCATAAGCTAAACCTATACTGACAAGTAACCAACCCACAATGAATATGGAGGGTATAGTAATGCTATGAATAACCTAGTATCGAATATTGGTAATAATATCAGCAAAAGAACATTCTCCTGTGCTTCCAAACATGCCAAGCTCCACATATTCTTATACAGTCAATGGGGGATCGATTCCATAAAAGATGAGATCAGTAAGTAGAAATTTACTAAAATTCCATCTTTGTTAGATTGTCAATATTGTACCAAGGGTGTCTTTACAGTATATCGAATCAATATAGCTATCCTTCTTCTGACATAGCAACGTAATTTCACAATCAGTAGCGAGATATCAAGTATTAGATAATTTTTTCTTCTTCTTTTTTTGTTGCTTGTCGCGATGTACTCAATAGAAAATTCCTCCATTTTTTATAGTATAAGATGAGGGTTTTCTACATTATTAGCTTCGAACTAGAAACTGAGGATCAAATAAAATGTGAATTTGACGGATTTTTTTCTAAAAATTCATGGAGGAGATTATCATATTTCTACAATTCAATTAGATGCTAAATCTAGAAATATACTTTTTGTGGTTGTAGAAGATGTTTTTTGTTGGAACCCCCTCTTTTTTTTTTTATTAAAAAATGGGTTAGTTGTCCAATAAAAAGTCACAATAATAGCAGTAATAAATAGTATTTAATGATAGAAAAATAACAAATAACAAATAATTCCTTTTTTTTAAGAAGATCAATATTCGTGGCTCACGCATTGTTGTTCTTGTATTACACTTAAAAGGCTCCTTTTTGCCTTAATTACTTAATTACAATTACAAGGATAGAGCTTTATTTTATATTAAAATAAGGAAAGAGAAGAGAAAAAAATGTAGAACCCTAGTTTCGAGCGATTTGATACCTTATTTCTTCTCGTTGGAGATATTATGAAAGTGGAACCTACTACAAAATCCAATGAATTAAAATCATTGTAAAAAAGTCAAGTAATAGGCATTAGAAGGTCACTATTCTTTTGGTCTAAAAAAATGGATTAGATACAATCCAAATTAATAAATAAAAAATAAAAAAAGGATGAAAATAGATATTTTTTCCGATTTGATTCTATATTAATTCAATGAAAAAGAGAGTTTTCCCTTTTTGAATTGAATGAAATTACACAACAAAGTTCTTATTCTTGTAATATTAGTATAAATAGAATTTTATATAATTTTTTTTATTATATCAGTTCTTGATCTCTGCTATTAATTCTGCAAGTTTATTCTGGCAATTGATTTTTTGTGTGATTTAAGTTATGTTTATATCTTATGCTTTGTCATCATTAAAAAGGGGGAGAATGTTAGATTTAATGTTTTTGTGATAACAAAATAAATAGCTAAGTTTCTCTGCATAAATGTTAAGTTGTTACTCGATCATGTGTTGGCTCATTGGGTTGATCGAACATGTGTTAGATAAATGACTGACTTTGTATGAGTTTGATACTGTTAAGTTTTATCGATAATGTGTTACATAACCACCTTGCTAGATAACTTGTTAGACCAACATATTATTTGATCACCTTATCGATCATTGGTAAACTTGCTTGGATGTGTTTCTATTAGGCAATTATCAATCACTTGATCGATAATTCAAATGTTCAATAAGCTATCAGGTAAAAAAGATAAGTTTCTCATGGTTGACAAGCTATTATCGATAACATTAGAGATAAGTGAGATTATCGATCACATGACAGATTATTGGTAAGTTTAGAACAGATTTGGAGTTATCCATCACCTTATCGATAATCATATTTATCGATAACTTGTTCTGAAACTGTCTAAGTTTGTCTTACTACATTGTTTGATAATGTGTTCGATCAAGTTTCATTCAATATCTCTCTACTTCAAGTTTTACTTGATCAATTATCGATCATTTTACTGATAGTCACAATTATCGATCATTTTACCGATAATCACAATTATCGATCATCTAATTGATAATTACACTTATCGATCATTTAATCGATTAATGTCATGTCTTCCTATCAAACTCTGTCTAAGTCTTTTAGAAAGCTTTTCACATAACTTGTTCGATAAAGTCCTTATTGATAACATTTCAGATAAATTTGGTTAAAATGATTTTCTACACTTACTTTAATTATCGATAAACTGTTTAATAAAGTGAATTATCAATAATCTATTCCATAAAGTTCAAATACATTTTCTTTAAATTGTTCTTCATGTTATCTTTAGAAATTATGATATTACCTTATCTTCAAGCTTTTCTCAGCCTTCATTAATCATATTACATTCTTATAAAAATTGAGAAGGCACCTAGTTTCAAGATACAAGCTTTTTAGCTAATCTCATATGAATATTCCTAATAAAATTACTTTGACACCAATAACCTGTTCTATAAAGTGCATGATCCATAATAACTTCACTAAGTGAGTCTATGTTTTAGCTTGCTTCTTTTTCTATTAATCAATAACCTTCAATTAAAGGCTGATCGATCAAGTCTTTGATAATTTTGAATCTTTGATCATCACATCTTTGATTTATGGTTTTCACATCTTGGATTAAAGTTCAAGGATCATCATCTACTCTGTTATTCACTTTATTCTCTGACAAGAAAACTCATTTCTCTATCAAGACACTTCTGTAGATTACAAAGCACAACAATTATATTAGAGGCTCAAGCTACTGTGTCAGAAGTGCATTTATTACGAACAACCATTGCAACTACCAACACATGCAAGTGATATCCCAATGGTTACATGCTCTCGTGTCTAACAAAAACTTGAAAGACTCTTAACTATAAATGGCACAAAGAGCATTGAATGAAACAATGAATGAACCAAGCTACCAACTGTCAAAATTAATCTCTACATTCAATACTCTGTTTTCTGTATTAAGCATCAATGTTTATCATATACACTCTTAAGAGAGAGTCAGGAAATCATTTTACTACTTTCAACAAGTAACTCAAGAATCTGGGATTCTTGAGGGGATTGTAACCTTACAGGGAGTAAGTGGGAGTGATTAAGATTGAGCTCAATTGCTGTACTGTGGCACCAAGAGCCCATTGAATCTTGGGGTTAGTGAAAAACTCAAAGGCGCTTTAAGGACTGGATGTAGGTCAAATACTTGAGACCAAACCAGTATAATTTCCTATGTCATTCTTCTTTTGCTCATCTTCTGTGAAATCTTTCTAACCTTACCTCCATTATATTATTCAGTTATTTATTTTTTTAAAGCTGATTTTTTTATATCATCCAATTTAACCTCTTCTTGGGCGAAACTATTACCGCTTTAACCATTCATTACCAAGTCTTGCACTATATCATTTTATCACCTCGAAACCATTAACTATCATATTATTCAACTTAAAATCACACTTTAACCAAAGTGTACAACACATAATTGTTAACAGTAAACCATTCATAGTTACACATTATACAAAACAAAGTTTCTAAAATACTAAAGCATATCCAAGATCTTTGTCACATCCTGAAAATTTTATCTAGACATAGGAAATTAAAAATTGGGATGAGGACCAATAAAGAAAATAGATAGAGGGAAGAAACAACGTTTGATGTGAAACCCGGATAAGACCCAGGCTGGCATTTTTAGAATTATCAATCTAAAAAGGGCAAAACAGGAAAATTTGAGAAAAATTCTAAAAAATTTCCAAAAAATGGGAAGAATATAAGTTAGAGGTTTTGGAACCTTAATGAAAGTCCTAAAGGTGAAAACCAGTTTTCATAACAATTAACGAAGGAATTTTTCATGAATTATTGAGGGCCCTAAGTATTTTAAATAATTCAGTTTGACTAATTTTTCCTTAATTAGACAAAATTCCAAGAAAATACTAAAAATTTCAAAATAAATTATTTTTATTTTGTCTTCATCCTTCAGGCCTCAAATACTATTCCATGCCCTTTATTCTCTTTTTCAATTTTTTTGGGACTTTTAGGGAATTCTAAGTGTACTTTCCTACTCTGTTCAATATTAACAGGATATTTTGAAAATGACAGTCTAATCCTTGATCTGATCTAAGTTCAAAAGTTGTTCTGCCTGTGTTTCTACTACTCTACTTGGCCCTTGATTGGTTATAATGTCCTCATTTTCCTAGTTAAAATTTAAATGGTATAATAGTTTCTAACTTCTAATCTCTCTTAAAAACCATAATCAAGCTTAATAATACATGGAGCAACATAAGCTATATCGAAATCCATAATCTTACCTTGTATTAAAGCTTGAATTTGCCTAAAGTCCCTTGCTCTTCTTCTTCTTCTTCTTCTTCTTTCTCTCTTCCCTCTTAGATGAAAATTTCACTCTCCCACTCTTCCTCTATGTGGGTAAAAATCTTAGTAATTGGGAGGGGTAAGGGGTATTTATAATGCACTAGAATTAAACCATATTGAAATACACATTCAAGTCCATAACTTTACTGTTGAAGTTGATAGAAATTACAAGGCCATGTATCATCTCTCTAGGCTCCTATGTGGTCTTAACTAAAGTGGAATGCAATTTGGAATCCAAAGCTAGATCGAAAGTGATTTGGAATCCAAATTAATCTTTATTCTTTTCCTAAGTTTGCCATGGACAAAAATTAAAATTCCAATACTACTGATAGAACCCAATCTTTACATGGTTTTCTCAAGTGTTTTCTAATGTTTTACAGCAATTTTACCCTCATTATGTATGCATTTACATCCATTTGATTACATTGAGTCTTGCATTGCATTTTGTTATTTAAGGGGTAAAAAGGGTCATTTTTCTCTTCTCAATTTTAATTGCCTTGATCTATAATCAGTTGGTCTTTATAAAGCTCTTTGTTGTGGTTTTCAGGCAATTGGAGAAGGACCTAAGAACCATGATGGAGCGTGGATGGAGCCAGAATGTTACAAGGACCAAAACACAAGAGTTGTGAGTGTTCTGCCTCCCCAGGTCCTAACATAGACTCTTGAGCTCATAACCTGGATGCCTCTTAGTGAAACTACGTGTTTTGGACCTAAGTCAAAATGAAAGCTCTCTGTCTTCCAAGGTCATGACATGGAACTTATTAGGTCGCGACCTGACCCCCCCGAGTCGCAACTTTCCATTCCTAAGGTCGTGACCTGAGTGCATTAAGTGAAGCTATGCGTTTTGGACTAGGTTTCTGGGCTTTTATACCGAGGGGGCAGTGAAAGAGAGCCTTTCTTATCGTTCGCTTTGGGGTTCTCAATCAAAAATAAATCCAAGCTATGCAGTATAGTGCAAACTCGGGTCGTTTCACTTTTGGGAGCCTTTATTAATTACTTAAACTAGACTAAATGCCATGCAATGCAATGAAATGGGGTTTTGGGTTTTTTTAAGATTTAAATGAATGGAGCCTAAACTAAATGCAATGAAACAAACCTAAGATACTATATTTTTGGTGTTTTAAGATAATAATGATGGAATGGAAATGAATGATAGGAAGTCTCTTGAAAATGGTTTTGATAGCAATCATAGTTCACTTAAAATATTGGGAATTTCACAAATCATTAGGTTTTCTTAATAACAACCTCAATAACTCATTGAGTCCAAAGCTTACATTAATAACTCATTAATGAAAACTTTGTTAAGCTTCCCTAATGTGTAATTCTGGAATGATCATGCAATTGGCTCAATGTAACACAAAATCAACTCAGTATCAAAACATAACCATGCAAGATAGGAGAGAATCATGAGAGTTACAATAAGCATATATGCAACTACATATATTTAACCACAAAGTTCAACATCAATCAATCCAAATTACAAATGTAATCATTAACCAATAATTACAGTATCAGTCCCAAGTTCCTAACTAAGAAATTACAACTCCTAGACCTAGAAAGCCATAAATCATAGCTAAAAATTGCAAACTGAAACTAAACTCCCCTTTGAAGCTTGGAAACTCATGCTACTCCACCATATTCAAGAGTTGATAAACCCTAGCCCTCCATAGCTTCAAGAAAAACTCCAACCAAAGTGAATCTATCAACCATGGCAGCTGGGAGTGGAAGGAAATGAGATGGAGTGAAGAAAAGATGAAGGAAATGGATGGGGAAGAAGATGGAGGTGGAGAGGCAAGAAAATGAGAGAATAAAGGTGTTGGAGATGATAGAATGGAGTGATAGGTCGAAAATAGGGTTTCTAAGGGCTTTTAGGGTCAATTTGGGTCGGATCATATGAGTAGAGGGTCCATTTTTGCGTTTTGGATCCGAATCTGATGTTACTGATACGAAGAGGTTCGCCGCGGCGAACTCAAAAGTTGGCCGTGGCGAACTATTCCAGAGAGGTATTCTAGTGAGATTTTGAAAGTTGGCCCCGGCGAACTCAAAAGTTGGCCCCGGCAAACTATTCCAGAATAGCCACTGATGCACATTTTCAGACTTTTTGCCACAGCACAGCATTTTCTTGGAAACTCTCATGTTGTGTAATGCTTTGGTCTTCAATCTTGGCTCTAATTCTCAAGTGTCCTACAATAAAAAGCAACAATTTGAAGTATCAATTGTCCTAGAAATCAATTGAATACAATTAATAACCAATTATGACAATTTCACCCTCAAAAAGACACTAACTCAAAGTAAGGACTCTTAATCTAAATTAAGCACAATTATCATTAAAAGGAGCCAAAACCTATGATAAAAACCCTTAAAATGATATGAAATAACATAGAATAAATGGGTTCAATCAGGCAGCCACCACGAAAAGATACTCTTCCATTCTATAAATGTGCACAAGATTGAGCCACCATCATTTCCTGTCAAGTCTCTATTGATCCTACACCCAAAACTTCTATTTTTCTTCATCTTTTCATCATTTTCTGCATTTCTGGACCGATCAAACCACTCCAACCACCTTCTTCTCCATTTTTCCAACTTCATTTTTAGCTTTAACCATGGCTGTTCATTCTTGGAGCGATTGCAATTGGTTTGAAGGCATGAGAGGTTAAACCCCTTAGCCTCTTGGTGATGAAGAATGAAGCTTGAGCTCAATGACATAATCGGGGAGTTTTTCTATAGTCTAAACCCTTGTTTAATGCTGTGTTGAATATTTCTAGATTTAAGAACTTTCTGCACTTGTATCAAACTTGGTTTATGATTGTAAATATGGTGTTTAGACTATTCTATTGTATTTGGATTGGATGATGTTAATGTTGATTAATCTATATAATATTTCAGTTTGAATCCTTGCGTTTAGTTTGATTTTCAGTTATTATTGTGATTAATCTACGTGCTTGGTATTATGTGTTTGTCGATTGACATTCAAGGGTATTTGCATCGTCTGTTCATCTATACTCTAAGTGGTTTTTAGTAGTGTCTTAAGAGATGTTAATTAACTTTGATTAAAGTGAGTTTTCATTAATTAAGACATTGGACCCAAGTGATTACTTAGGGTTTTCTTCAGACTTAGAAGTTTTCTAAAACTCCTAATCATTCTAAAGAGCAGTGATAGCTGAGTTTTCATCATCAAGAAACTGTTTAACCATAATTCCCTTTAATACAAAACATTTCTTCATCCTTTTAAAATACCAAAAATAGTTAACTTTCTGCACTTTACATTTGTTGCACCACCTTTAAAACAACTAAAATGCCCTTTTTTTATTTACTCAAATTTACAATGTTTTTGAAAACCAACTTAGTCTAGGATTTCCAATAACAAGCTCCTCGAGAAGAACGACTGGTTGCATCCTATACTGTATTTTTTCTGGTGCAACTCAAATTCTTGACGATCCGGAAGGCAACAGTCCGGCCATCAATCAACTACTCTCACATAAGGTGTAACACCTTAATTCTATACTATACATGGAGGCCAAAAAAGTCAATTAGAATCACATTATATGACATAAAATTTGGAAAAACCTTACTTTGAAAAATTCATTCTCAAGTTACTATTCACTTTGTAACACAAGTAGTTTTCCTAACTTTGAAAACTCATAACTAATTCTAAAAAAATTGAAATGAATTAGTTCCATGTTCTATTTGAAGCTTTTTGAGTGACCTTTGAAGAAAACATACTTTACGACTAGAAATATATTACACTTGAGCCCAGCTTCCATGCAAACATGCATTATTCATATAGTAAACTTTTAATTTTCCAGAATTTATGCCTAAATTTAGGTAGGCATACATTTTTACACAAAGCTCCGATTTTAATGAATCACAACTCATTTTAAAGCTAAAAATAAGATCTATTAAACTACCAAGTTTCATAATCAAAGTCTCTCATTTGTTCAGAATCACATAGACCCCAAAATAGGTTCAAATTCAGTCATTTTCATCCTTTTTAACTTTCATTCTTGCACTATTACACCACGTCATTTCATAGGAATAATTTATCATGCCAAGCAGAATATAACTATACTCCAACTGTATTATACAACATATAAAAGTCATTGAGTCACTCAAATATAGTTAATATATAATTACATAACATTATCTAAAAGTCCATAATAAGTAATCCTCAAGCAATTGCCACCTCCTTCCTTGCCTTTCCTTTTAGCATTTTCACCCCCAAAATGGTTACGATTTAAACATAATTAGGGTCAGATTTTAAATAAATCATAGTAGCAAAGAACATCAATCATAGTATTAAAATGCAAGGTTAGTTTATGTCATATGCAACCATTAAACTTATGCATTTCCATCTCATTAATATTCCATTAACATGCCATGGAAAGGGAGCATAAAACATACCATTCAACAACTCAATTATACATATTTTCTAAGGCATCAACGTGAGGAGTTAAATACATTTCATCATTTATAACTCAACCACATTATGGCACATACACATAACATAAACAACTAATGCAATTCAATACTAAAATTATATGTTCTTGCTAGCTCTTTATAAACTTGCGTCCTTGATTCCTTCCTCTTGTTCTTGAGCCCTTTCTTATTCAATGCCAATGCCTGGCATTCCAAATCAACTTAAATAGAACTTAACTTTCACATGCTTTTCCTATATTATTTTTTATGTAAAATCCATATATAAATAAATTTATCAAAATCTAATTCCTTTCCCTATAACCAAGGTTAGCCAAGAAGTATGCTATTGGAATTCAAAAATTCTATTTTCAATCTTAATACTTCCTAACACATGTTCTTTACATATCTCTACACAATTTTACCTCCTAAACTCATTGAAAGTATCAAATTAACAAAAATCAAACTCTAGGTCAATGAACTAGATCTGGCTAAATGATACCTCTAAGCTCCACAAGTTAGAACTCTTTCTAAAACAAAGTTTAAACACCATTTCTCAACAATTCTCTATCCCCTAATCCATATACAACCTTTAAATCATTCATATATCATCATGAACCAAATTGAACAGCACCAAAGCCCAAGGTTTCTAACATTTAACTTCTATCAAAACCATAATTAAAACCATCAAACCATAGAACATCATAAACTAGAAGAAAATCCAAGCTCTTAGTTTGGTTTAGCACTTGATTTAACCTAAGTTGGGCTTGATCTTCTCTTCCTCCTTCTTTCTTCTCCCTTGGGCAAAATTTCCTCTCTTCCCTTTACTCTTGAACTGGCTGAAACATTGGCATGAAGGAGGAGATGTGGTATTTATAATGCAAGCCAATTTCCCTTATGGTTATCTTCCAAATTCACTAGTAACTTTTATCCTAAAACACTTATGCAAATCTTGCTCCATATCCCCTTATAATCATGACACTTTAGCCTCTTAGGTGTCCTTCTCATTTAATTCCCAAGCCACCTCATAGGACATCTCATATGCCACATATCAGACATGTGGAAAAATAACATTTTTTATTCAATAATTTCATTCTTCCAAGCTTAGCCTTCAAAAATATGTATTATTCCATTCATATCCTCTCTCCTCAATTTGGTGCCATTTTATATAGAAGGAATTGGGAAAATCTTTGTCCTACGAGCTTGTGATTATTATACTGTATAATCTCACAATATCGGTTGAACTTTTCTAGGATCTTGTTAAATCCATTACTTCCAAAAATTCATTTCTTCTTGCCAATAAATTTATTTTAATAAGAAGAGGTTTCTCCAATTTCCTTAGATTTAATTTTGACCTATAACTCCTTCAATTAAATTTTTCTTGAAATCAGCCTTTTACCAATATAATTCAGCTTTAAATATTTTAAAGCTAACCTCTAAATCTTTAGAGGCTGAGAATTATTTTAAAATTCATAACAACCCCTCAAATAAATTTTCTCATTTTTTCATAAATTGCTGAGGTCTCTACATATTTTAAAGAGTTCAATTTGTCCAATTTTTTCCTAACTAGCCAAAATTGCTTGAAATTACATAAAATTTAAAAATATATTATTTTCATGTTTTTTTTATCTTTCAGATCTCAAACACTATCCTAGACCTTTGATTCTATTTTTTTAATGAATTTTCAAGAATATCTAGAAATTTTGGGCATAATTCTTAATTTTGCCATTCCTTAACCAAAACTTTTCAAAATAACGGTCAGGTCCTTTCTCAAGTTTCACTTCAAAAGTTGTTTTGTCTTTTATTCTACTTGAAACATCCTTCCTTAAACCCCCTTTAGGATGCATTCAGAAGCATTACATTTTAAGCGGATCACGAAACAAACTCGTAGATTTAAAATTTACAATGTGTTCTTGGATTACTGTTCACTGTTTAAATTTTAGATTACAGGTCCAATTTCAAAAATTCATAAATAATTCTATAAAAATCATATTGAGGTGGTTTAAAATTATATTTAAATCTCTTTTAATTTTCTATAGGGAAAAAATATGAAGCTAGACCCAATCCTTGCCAATTTGTATAGTTTATTCGTTGAACTTTACTATTCATTTAATTAATCTTGAAACTTCCAGATTCTTTGCCTCAACTTCTAAATTCATATCTCTTGATGTACACATCCAATTAAGGAAAACTACCCATGTTTTTAAATCTTGGGATGTGTACATAGGATCACCAAATTTCGTGATCATATTTCACTATTTGCTAGGTCAATCCAGAGCTACAAACCCGCTCCTCTAAGACCTACGTTTTATCTTTCATTAGATTCCTACTTTTAATTCTTCCTTACTTCAAGCATGCATCAACTAGCCTTATGGTTTTCCATTTATTCTTATACTTTAACATGATATTAATATCATACATCACCATATTACATCACATTTCATGTTAGGCATGTCTACAAAATAATTATATTACTAGTGAAATCAAGCATCATATTGTAACACAGACATTCTCCACCTTCTTTGCTTCCGTCTTCTTGCCCTTCTACATGCATGCTTTCTCCTCATCATTGACCTACTATGGTTGGTTAAGGGAGGGATGAGATTTGAAAAAATCTCAGTAGCAAACAATACCATCAATATATGCAAGATGAATGCAAGTGTTTGATATGTTTCCTTGATTATCTTTATGCCAATTTAGTGAACTAACCTTATGCTACATGCATGGCCATGGAATCATAAAGAGACAAAACATACGTTATTCATACATAGCTCATATCATCACAATTTGCATCATGCAAATCAATACAACAAGCATAAACATCAAGCACATAAGATAGGTAAGTTCACTACCTAATACCATAAGCTTTCCTCTTGCTTTTTCTTTAACTCCCTTAACTTCCCAACCATGAGGGCTTTCCGTCAACACAATCAAAATATCCTCTTGGATATTTCAAGGTCCTAAACACAAGCACAAGGTTCACATAACTCATTAGGACCAAGAGATCACACAAGGTCAAGACTTGCTCTCTTGAACTTCAACCCTTTCTCTTGATTTTAGGGTTTTCTTTCTGGCTTTTTATCCTTTAGCCATATTTCTAACATAAATCTCATCATTTCCCATACTTAAGGCTTTTGGTTGTACTTTGGATGACTTAGATTCAAGTAGATCAAATCTAAAATCTTTGCTTCGTGGGTGCTGTTCATTTGGTATTTCCAGAATTTTTTCTCAATTTTGAAAATTCATAATTAATTCCAGAAAAATCAAAACTAAGTGGTTCCAAGTCCTACTAAAATATCCTTAAGTAGTCTTCAAAGGAAAAATGGTTTCAGGAAACCAATTTAGTGTGAAATAGTGCCAGAACTGTACAAAAATTTCTACTGTTCCAATGGTCAAAAACTGTTTTTGGATTTTAAACCCTAACTTTGAAAAATCACCATAAATCATACATATATACAAAATAAGTGTTCTACCTATGGATTTAACGATTAGGGAGTTTACTTTAATCATACCAAATTCTAGAGTCAGATATGAACAGGAAGTTAATCAAAATGGGTACTAGAAGCATCATATGCTTGGATCTTGAAGCTTGAATTTTGTTTCTTCTTCTTGGCCTTCACCCTTACATTTTTCTTTTCATTTTTCTCTCTAATTTTTTTGTAGAGTTTCCCCTCTATAAATATTTACCAAAATGATCTTCCAAGGGAGGTATTTATAGCCAAAATTAAGACAAGAGTTGCTAACTTTGCCCTTAATAAAATGTGACAATTCCAAGGCCACAAGAACTTGCCAAGTGTTCTCATGACATCATACCCTTGACATCATCAAGTTTCTTTCTTGTCTCATCATGCCATATGGCAAAATCTCATAGAAGGAAAGGAGAAGATTAGATATTGACCCTTGGATCAAACTTGAACTCCAAGTTTCTTCCTAATTTATTTGGCTCATATTTATCCAGCTTTCTTAATGGTCTTCTGGAGTTTAGAAAATTCTTCTGTCTGCTCTATAAACTTTCTTTAATTATAGGAAAATTCTACAAATTTTCTTGGACCATAACTCTTCTTTTAACTTTTTTTTTTGAATTTCCCATAAAATGCCTCTTAAGGGCATAACTGGACTTTATATTTTACTAAAGCCACTCTGCTGGTTTTTTAGGGATAGAAATAATTTTATAAATTTCTTTTGTCACACCCCAAATTTTAGGCCTAGAAGTACTAAAATTAGCTTGAAATGGGCAAGCTACCAGACCCTTCTTGGCAAAAGTCCTAGAGGGATTCTCAAGGACTAAATCGCAAAAAGAAAGTTTTCTGGGACTGAGAAAAGAGGAAGTTAGAGACTCGGATGAAGTCTCAAGGCCCAGGAATGAGCAATAGAGATGAATGTAGGCCAATAGTTATATTGGAGGCCTCAATGAGGTGAATTTTGAGGTTAAGCCAAACCAGGGACAAAATTATAATTTTACAAAGTTTTGGGCTAGTAAGGCAAAAATGAAAATTATGCCCGAAAATCCCAGAAAAATCCTAGAAAATGAAAAATGGTATGTTAAGGCATGAACACTTCAGAAAAACTTCAGAAAAATAGGAATAAGGTTCAGAGGCCTGTATGAGGCTAAAGATGAAGAAAATGCCACTAGAAAGAAATTGTGGAATTCCCAGGGTTTTAACTGATTTGGAATATTTTCAAAAAGAAATTATTTAAAGTATAGTATAATTGAAAGAAAATGGGAGAAGATACTTGAGGAATTATCACAAGTTTTAAAAATAATTTCGTCCCTAAAAAGTGAAGAGGTTAGCTTTAATAGAATTTAAAGCCTATTTACATATTATCCGGGGAAAGTCAAAGTCAAATGTCTAGAGGTTGACTTTTGAATTAAGAAAACTTACAGAAATTCCTTGTGATGAATAAATAGTATTGGTACCTAGAGATAGATTCTCAGAGTTGTGGATCAGTAGAAAGAATTCGGTCAAGATCACTTCGAAATAAATATTATTAATTATTTTAATTATTTTAATGGAAGAACAAGGGAAGAGCATCACTCCCTCTTTGGGCATGTTATATAATGCCATGTAGATTTATTTGAGGTGAGAAAATGGTGCTAGAACATGTCCTAGTGGTCCCGGGTAAGTCAGGACCAGCAAAAGTACCCTATACAGTGCAGAATAGCATGACAAGTGAAGGAATACCTAAGCGTTGTGTTTTACACGAATTTTATATTAATTTCCTCCCTATTTTAATGATAAAATGATGAAGGGACATGGGGGAGACAAGTATATGGTTGGATGAATGACATGTGTACGGTTGGATACAAGACATGTGTAGGGCCGGATGCAAGACACGTGTATGGTTGGATTAGAGACATGTGGCTTGATGATGTAAGCATGATGTCATCATGATGAGGTAAGCATGATGTCATAGGACACTTGTCACCATAAGATTAAAAGAGAAAATGGATGTCCAGATCAAACCACGTATTTTTAAGATCAACGGCCCAGATTCAGTCTTGTTTTCTATAAATACCCCCTCCCCACCCCTCATTTTCGTGCAAGCCATGGACCTATGGGGAAACTCCTATAAAATGATTTTTAGAGAGAGAAAGAAGGGGAGAAAGAAAGGCTGAGTGGTCATATGCAAGATTAAGCTTTAAAACAAGGTAGGTTCATGGTTTTTGATATAGTTTTCACTACCCTTATTGTTGTTGAGCTTGGTTATGGATTTTAATCATTTTTGGGAGCTTGGAACCCTTGGGCGAGGTGCTGTAAGAAATTCTTAAGATTAGGAGAAGATGAAATTCATGTTAGAATAATGTTCAACGGCTTGAAAGGAATACGAATCAAGTGATTTTATGCTAAAATTGGTTGAATTTCATGATTGTGTAACTTGAGGAAATGTTTTGGCCAGACCTGGTTCTTGTGCCTAGGATGTGAATTTGATGATTTTGATGCTTCCAATGTGTTTAAAATAAAAAATTGTGCAGGGATAAGATGAAAGAATGAAGTTGGAAGCATTGGAATCAAAACTGGAAATTAAGTGGCAGATTTCAGTTTTGGCCTAGAACCAGGGAAGGAATTGGATTTTGATGAATCTAAGCTGATATTTGGATTCCTTGGGCAAAATTGTGTAGGATTGGCCTAAGGGAACAATTTTTACAAAGCTAGAACACTACATTATAAATTAAGAAAAAAGGGATTAAGTGTAAGGACACAAGTCTTCCATATTGTGTAATTCTTGGTCCTATAAGTAATGTGACCCTTGTGGCTATGATTAAGACCTTGAGGTATTCAAGAGAAGGTTTGGATATGTTTGAACAAGCAACCTAGATGGTTGGGAAGCTTAGGGAGCAAGTTGAAGAATAAGAGAAAACTTATGGTGCAAGGTAGCAAACTTTACCCTACTCTTATATGCTTGGTATTTGCTTGCATATATGACATGTTCTGTATTTATATGGTTTTATGAACTCATGCATTGTGATTGTAAATATATTTGAAATGTTTCATAGGCCTATGCGTTTTATGGTTAATGCATGATGATTTCCAAACATGTCGCTATGTTATAGAAATGTTAAGTTGCAAGCATGTTATAAATGCCAAGCTTACCATGTATGTTTGGGTGGTTATTGTTTGCTACTGAGATCCTCCCAAATCTCACCCTCCCTTAACCAACTATAGTAGGTCAAATGATAAAGAGAAGGCATGCATAAAGAATGGCAAGAAGATGGAAGCAAAGAAAGTGGAGAATTTACATGTGTTTCAATGTAATGATTGACATCACTAATTATGTAATTAATTGTGGATATGTCAAGCATGAAATGTGATGTAATGTTTGATGTATAATGTAATGGCATGCAACTCAAAGTATATGAATGAATGGGAATTCATAAGGCTAGTTGTTGCATGTTCGAATGAAGGGAGAATTAGAGTAAGAATTGTTTGATGGATAAAACATAAGTCCTGGAACATTCAGTTTCTAGCTTCAGTTTGACCTACCAAATGAATCAATTATGGCATAAAATTTAATGCGATTAAAGTACACATCCTAAGCTTTAAAACAAGTGGTGGATCACTTAAAACGGATGTGTGTGCTAAGAGTTATGTCCTCCCAAATTTGAACCTGTATTCTAGAAAATACTCAGTGAATAGTACCCAAAAGCTCTCTGTGACCTCAAGTCACAACCTGGGAAGTTGAGCTCACGACCTGGAAGCAAAAATGACCTCTGTGACTTCAAGTCACGACCAGTAAGTACCAAGTCACAACCCAGACATTCTGTGAACTCAAGTCGTGACAGTGTACTCATTGTCAGGGTATTTTATCATACTATGATGTTTTACGCTTTTTTCACACTGCCTTTACCTTACCTTTTTTGTTACACCTCTATGTCTTGAGCATTTGATGCCTTTCTTTTACATTTCATATCACATTTGACTTGCCTAAATATGTACTATTCAGACTTACAGCTTATGGTTCTTTAAATTCTTACTTTCCTTACTTTCCATTGTTGACTATAACAGAATTGAGCTTAGTTTAATCAACAATAAAGGTATCTGGAAATTAGTTAAGGGTTCTCTCTAACATCCTAAATTTTATTTTAGGATTTATGTAAAAATTTTAATAATAAAAAAATAATATAAAATAAAATAATATTTATTATTATAAAATAACAATATATTATTATTTAAAAAAAAAAGAAACCCCTACCCACCATTTGTTGACAATGGAAATTTGGGGGGGTTGAAAGCAATTAAGAAGGAAGGAAAAAAAGGAGAAGGCTGTTGTAGAAAATAAATAAGGGGAGCAGTAATTAATAAGAAGGAAAGAGAGGGCAAGAGACGAAGTAGAGAAAAAAGAGCGTGAAAGGCAAAGAGGAAAAGAGAGAGAGGGAGTGAGTGAGAAGCTGATCATACATGCTTTCTAAAGGATAAGGCAAACATTTGGGGATTGTTTAGGTACATAAAATTACTTCTTTTCATCACACCTTGTTCATAACTATTTTCTATATATTTTAAGCTTTCTAATGACAGTATTATTATAATAGTTAGAGAAAATTTTGAGATTTAGGCATGGGGTAAGTGTTGAGTTTTGATAATAGATAACTAGAAGGATTTAGAGGTAAATGAATAGATCATTTCTTTTAGATTTGTCCATTTGCAGGTTTTAGAATTTAAAAATTAATTGTTAGCTGAAAAAATATGTTATTTATAAGATATATCATATTTATACTGATCAAAATTAAGTTAAATAATTTAGGGAAAATCCAAAAAAGTGACTATTGAATTTTAAAATGACAAATCAGGAATTACTACAAAAATATGTTGTTATTTGCTTTGTAAGTGTAGTCATTTTCTTTATAAGTGTAGTAAAGCATGCAAAGATGGGTAGTCTCCCTATTCTGACCAGATCGTCTGTCATTGACTTGAGTCAGAAGGTCTTCTGGCACTTGATCTGCGCTCTAGCACTTCAATCATTAGCAGTTGTTACGCCGACAAGTAAGGAAGGAAATAGTCAAAACGCTATGCCTCAGCTTGTTTACCTAACTAGACCTAGGACCAGCAATGCCTGTAAAAGAAAGAAGAAAAGGTTTGAAGATGTGAGACTGACATATTATTGATATTTTAATCAGTTTAGTTTTATTTATTGGGTGACTGGAGGTTTTAAAATAATTATTTTAGCTAAAATTCCATTATTTGTAAAGAAAAAGAAATCTGATACTTATACCATTAAATTTTTGATTAGATCATTTATTTATAAATATTAGAGGTACTAATAAATTTTTGATGGTTTGGTTTTGAGGTCTAAACTTGAAATGAGATTTTGAGAATTTAAAATATAATAATTTCATATTTGAGAATTTTGAAAAATTCTTCTTATTAAAGTAAATAATCTGAAGGTTGTAAATGAATAATTTGGCTAGTTAGAAAATTATAAGTTAGTTCTAAAATACTTAATTTTGGGTTATAAGAGTTGTGGGAATTTAGAATAAAAATAAAATAAAATTAGAAATTTAACTAATATATGTTAGCTTATATTAATATGTGGTTATATTAATTGTGTAGATTAATGATTGGATTATTTGTTTAAGCACGAGGTTAACTTTGTGGTAATCCTTTTTATAGCTTTGGTGAAAGGTAACCACTTTTCACTTGTTATGTATGCTTGTATGATGTTTGTGAGTAATTTTGAATTACATGAGATTCTTAAAATGCTATTGGGATATGATTTGAGCAATGAGATATATTATTGTTGAAATTGCCTTGCGATACTTCATGTTATTGAAAAATAGTTATGAAATTATAAATTTATAAAGTTGTCATGTGGGACATAAATTTATTGAGAAGTGGTTTTGAGAATTGATGTTGATCATCAAAATTTAGAAATCTTGATTTTGGTAAATGTGAAATTTATTATGCTAATGGTAAATGATTATTTTATAAATCTCATGAGTATAAATACGAGAAGGGATGATGAAAGTTGATTAATGGGAGACATATTACAGAGGGAATAAGGAAGTGAATTTTGTACATATTATAGAGGTAACAAGGTGGTAGGACGCCAGATGTACACTGGTTAATCTTTTGGCCCTTTCATGTGTTGTAGAGCATATGACACCCTGCTAGTGGACTAGAGGGGGAATCCATGGTTTGGTCTTGTACTCTATGAATTTTGGCCTATTCACATCACTTGATCGGTGAGCTTATTTTGTTTAGCTACTAGTCACATGGGTCAGTACTAGCCCATGGGTTTAGTCAGAGAAAATAAGGTGTGAGGAAATAAGGTGGAATTAAGAGTGAAATATTGTATTTTGATATATATATATATATATATATATAACCATGTGACAATTGTGAATGTTGTAATTTTTGTAATTGTTCCACTTAACACCTCCCAAGCATTTACTTGTATGCCTGATGAGTAGGATTGTTGGTTACTGAGACTTTTGTCTCACACCATGGTTTAACATTTTCAGATAATAATTCTAGGGCTAGTTCGTTAGGGAAGCGGCAGAGCCTTAGCTATCAAGTTTATCTTGTATAGTCTCCTTTTTGTCATGTGATGAGTATTTGTATATTATCACATATAGCTCTTTCTATATACTCTGATTTATCTAAGACTAATTGCCTTAGTTACATTTGTTGCTAGATTGCATACTGGTAGAAGACTAGAGGTCTTCAGGGGTTTGCTTGTGTTTATGAGTTGTGGATCCATAATGACTTTCGAAAATAGTTAATTACTATTAGTTTGGAAGAATTTTATTAGGAAAATTTGATGTTATGGGCGTAGAGTTAAAGATGATGTTATAGACTTCGTAAATTCCAAGACCCAATTATTGTTAAATATTATTAATTATAGTTTTCATACAATTTGTTTAGTAAAGCTCTTCTAATCATGATAGACATAGTCCAAGTCTTTTCTATCATAGTTAACATTTCTAGTGAATCGAATTTCTTTTTATAACCATGGTAGTCTTTTCAAAGATTATACTAAGATTCTTTTCTACCATAGTTAGTATTATTAAATTTTGAGTTTAAAAAAGTTAGTAACAGGTTGGAGATAACCGCTGTTACAATTGTAGTATCAGAGCTTAAGATTCTTTAATCTACGTTACATTACATGTAGTGGCAATATACAAGATTCACACATATCCTTCCTTGTTAGCTGTAGATGTTTGTTTTGTGCTGAGGTGCTTACATTTTATAGTGACTTGTATCCTTAGGGGGGAGAGATGGTAATATCTAGCAGGATTGATTCCACTAAAAATAGGACATCGGCCTCCCTTGAACAACCTCAACATCAAAGTGGAGAAACTCCTTTGACGCAAATGAGAGAGATATTGATTACCATAGCAGACAAATGGATAAGAAAATTTGAAGAAGACAAGGCTAGAAAGAAAGAAGAGGATACAAACTGTAATAATGGAAGACCTAAACAAATTGTATGAAAACTATAATTAGGCGGGGAGAGATGGTAATATCTAGCAGGATTGATTCCACCAAAAATAGGACATCAGCCTCGCTTGAAAACTTAAGGAGGTGGACTAGTTAGGATGGTATAAGTACCAAAAAGGCTGAGTGGAGAGATACTTAGGGACGATGCTTTGCTCATGTGGGGCCTACAGAGGAGTTGGTAAGAGGGTTAATCAAAACTCAGGAAGCTCACGGAGGGGTAGTAGTAGGAGCCAAAAAGAAATTGCATGGCAAGGTTACTTACAGAGGAAGCAGACCTAGAAGAGCCATAAGAGTTAGAAAGAATCTACATGATGGGGATTGCTTTTGGAGTAAGCAGCTTAAAAACAGCAATGCTAGGGGAAGACAGAACTCCTATTATTATTTTTCTATGTCCCAATCTAGTGTTAGTGAACCCTTCCAGAAATGTGAAAATGTGTATTTAGGACAATGCTGGGAGTGTTATTGATGCCACAAGTTAAGGCACATCGTTCCTAACTGCCCAGAGGCTAGGCAGATTCCTCAGAGCAATCATTCCACTATCTCAGGACATGTCCTCAAGATGACATAAGAGGAGGCCGAGGAATCCCTTGATCTGATTAGAAGTACAGTTCACTCCAAGGACATGATATCTTCATCTTGTTTGATTTAGGTGCTATGCATTACTTTTCTTATCTGTTAAGTGTACTAAAAGTTTAATTTACGTATGATTGTCTTACTCCTCTTTTATCACTTAAGGGCGTCGATGTGATCATGGGTATGGATTAGTTGTTAGCTAGTGCTACTTGTAAGAGATTTGTGACTTCTTCTTTTTATATGCATCTATTGAGGTTATTATAGGTTTCACACTATGGTTCCTACTCAAATGAATAAGTGTAAGTGTATTTAAGGAAGTTGTCAACACTATGTCATTCTTCTTTGTCAGTAGGGACAAGGAGATTATTATTGAACAGACTGAGATGAAAGGATTCATTTTAATTGAGTGTTACGTCACAAGGTTCACCGGTACTATTAGTAAGAAAGGAGGACTACAGCATACGATTGTTTATTGATAGCTGTAATTTGAAAAGTGACTAAATGGATATTTTGAATAGATTTATAGATGTAATTTCAGATGAAATCTTAAGTGTACTCCTAAGGTATGAGGTAGAGTTCTCTATTGAGTTGGGAGAAAGAATAGAGCATATCTAAAAGGCTCTTTATGAAATGTCATCATCTAAGTTGGAAAAGTTGAAAAAGGGGATTAAGGACCTCCCCAGAAAAAAAAAGTTTATCATACCTAGTATTCTGCCTTACGATTTATTGGTGTTGTTGTGAAGAAGAAAGATAATAGCTTGAGGATGTGTACTAATTACTGTAATATCCTAATGTTCAATTATAATGAATATAGTGGTATTTCAAATTTTAGATTTATGGGAAATTTTTAATGGATTTAAATTAGTTATTTGGCTTATATAAAATGTTTAGTCAATTTAGTTTTGTTGTAATTTAGGTTTTTGGTGATTTGGAGTTAGGATTTGTTATTAGAAGAGGAGCTTTAATGGAGGTTGGTAATATGATATTTTGAAATAAGGTTTAAGGATTGGTTTATGTTTGTTTGACCGAATATTTTGGGATTTGGTATGCTGGAGGTTAATAGTTCTAAATATAAAATTAGGGGTTGTTATGAGTGGTTATTATTTAAGGTTGACTGATAGGTTTAATAGGCTATTTAAGTAGAGGAAATAATTATTATACCTTTTAATTAATGAATTGAAATTGGATTGATTGTTAAATATTTGGAGTTGTGGATTGTGAGATGTGAGGGCTCGAGCTTATATTAATACTGTTTTTTTTTAAAGAGTTAGAGATAGTATCCTTATGTTATCCAATTTAAAATCTTTAGTGATCATAAAAGTCTAAAGTATCAAGTAGACCGGAAAAGTTGATCAACGACAACATAGATAGACAAAATTCCTTAAAGACTATGACTTTAAACTTAAGTATCACCCAATCGCTGATGCATTAAGTAGGAAGACAGTCCATGTGTTCCATATGAGGTTGGAGGAGTACTATTGTTTGGAGCGATTGAGAGATCTCTAGGTGGTGCCTAAGACATTAGTTACTCTGCAGTCAATTTTGGGCGACTATGAATTCTTTAGGGAGTTGAAGGCAGCATAAATAGAAGATGATAGATTATTCAGTACTTGAGAGGCATTGGGAAACATAGATGTGCCAGACTATAACATTGGAGAAGAAGGAATCTTAAAATACAAAAAGAAAATTTGCATCCTTAATGATGATGAGATTAAGAAGACCATTTTTGAAAGAGGCTTTATATAAGAAAAAGTGTAGATCTTTACTTTGTTGGACTGAATTCAGTGAAAGAACAGTTATTGGCCTAGATCTAGTGGACATCACTACCAAAAAGATTAAGTTTATCAAGTAGAAGTTGTTGACAACCCAAAGTCAACAGAAGAGTTTTGCAGATCGTCAGAAAAGACCTTTAGAGTTTGAAATAGGTGATTATGTGTTTGTAAAAGTTTTCCCTATCACAGGTGTCAGTGGATCCATCAAAGCCAAGAAGCTTGCACCCTAATTCATGGGCCCTTACAAGATTTTAGAACAGATTGGACCTGTTGCATACCAAATTGTGTTGTCACTACATCTATCCAGTTTACATGAGATGTTATTCAGCCCGAAGAGGTCAATTAACAAGAAAATTTAGCCTATCAAGCAGAACCACAACTGATTTTAGACGTTAAGGACAAACAATTGAGGAACAAGACCATTCGCCTTATTAAGTTTTTTTCGAAAGACATCTGTCTCGGTAATGCTACTTTGGAGACTAAGGAGCAAATACGTTGCAAGTACCCTTAAGCACCTTAAGTTGCTTCTGTTTTTCATTTTCATCTATGGTTGTTTGAATTTTGAGGACAGAATTCTATTTAAATGGGGAGAGCAGTAACATCCTAAATTTTGTTTTAGGATTTATGTAAAAATAATAAAAAAATGTAAAATTTAATAATATTTTATTATTATTTTTATAAAATAATAATATATTATTATTTTAAAAAAAAAAAAAGAAACCCCAGACCACTATTTATTGACAATGGAAATTTAGGGGGGTTGAAAGTGTTACATCCCAAATTTTGGGCTTAGAAATATCAAGATTAACTTAAAATGGGCAAGCTACCGGACTCCTTTTTCGTAGAGGTCCTAGAGGTTTTGTAGAAGGAGAAAGGGATTCCCAGGGATTAAAGCACAAAGAAAAAGTTTTTCGGAATTGAGAAAAGAGAAAGATAGAGACTCTAATGAGGTCTTAAGGCCTAAGAATAAGAAATAGAGATGAATATAGGCCAAAGGTTAAGTTGGAGTCCTCAAGGAGGTGAATTATAGATTAAGCCAAACTAGGGGTAAAATTATAATTTTGCAAAATTTCAAGCCAGTAAGGGCAAAAATGAAATTATGCCTAAAAATTTCAGAAAAATATCAAAAAATGAGAAATGACATGTTAAGGCCTGTATGTGAAGTTTTGGGGTTTATTATAAGGAGTTGAGGCAATTAAGAGCCCCAGGTTGCGCTAAGAACTTTAGTAAGAGGATTGTTGAGACTAAACCCAAGCAGGGGCCTAAACAACAAATTTTACAAGTTTGATGCTGAAAAGAGCAGTAATAGAAAGTATGCTTGAATGCTTCAAATTTTTTTTAGAAAAATGGGAATGAGGTTCAAAGACCCCTATAAGGCTGAAAATGACAAAAATGCCCATTGAAGGAATTTATGGAATTCAAAGGTTTTTTTGTATAATTTTGAATATTAGTGGAAATTGAATTAATTAAAATACAAGGAGGCCTCAAATAATTGAACAAAAATGGAGGAAAATACTCGAGTAATTATCACAGGTTTTAAAAATAATTCCATCCCCAGAAAACGAAGAGGTTGGCTTTAATATAATTTAAAACCTATTTATATACTATTTGGGGAAAGTCAAAGTAAACTGTCTAGAGGTTGACTTTTGACTAAAGAAAAATTAGAAAAATTTTTTGTGATAAATAAACAGTATTGGTACTTAGAGATAGATTCTCAGAGTTGTGGAGTAGTAGAAAGAATTTGGTCAAATTTATTCCAAAATAAATATTATTAATTATTTTAATAGAAGAACAAAAAGAGAGCATCACTTTCTCTTTAAGCATGTTATATAATGCCATGTGAAGTTATTTGAGGTGAGAAAATGGTGCCAGAACATGCCCAATAGTCCCAGGTAAGTCAGGACCTAAAAAGTACCTAATACGGTGCAGAATGGCAAGATATAATAATTAATTATTTGGTCAGTCAGGACCTAAAAAGTACCTAATACGGTGCAGAATTTGGTCAAATTTATTCCAAAATAAATATTATTAATTATTTTAATAGAAGAACAAAAAGAGAGCATCACTTTCTCTTTAAGCATGTTATATAATGCCATGTGAAGTTATTTGAGGTGAGAAAATGGTGCCAGAACATGCCCCAGTAGTCCCAGGTAAGTCAGGACCTAAAAAGTACCTAATACGGTGCAGAATGGCAAGATGGGTAGAGGAATGCCTAGAGGCTATATTTTGCACGAATTTTTCATTAATTTCCTCCCTATTTTAATGCCCAAATGATGAAGGAACATGTAAAGGATTATGTGTACGGTTGGATGAATGACACATGTACTGTTGATACATGACATGTCTACGATCAGATGCAAGAGACGTGTACAGTTAGCGTAAAGACATATGGCTTAATGATGTAAGCAAGATGAGGTAAGCATGATGTCATTAGGACACTTGTCACCACAAGGCAAAGAGAAAAAATGGACGATTAAGATTAAGCCACCTATTTACGAGATTAAGGGCTAAGATTCAATCTTATTTTCTATATATACCCCTCCTCTCCCCTCATTTCATCCTAAGGTCAAGAAAACTATAGAGAAACTCTTACAAAATAAATTCTAGATAGAGAAAGAAAAAGGGAAGAGAAAAACCAAGTGATCCCACACAAGATCAAGCTCTAAAATAAGGTATGTTCATGGTTTTTGATGTAGTTTTTATTACTATTATTGTTGTTGAGGTTGGTTGTGAATTTTAATAGTTTTTGGGAGTTTGAAACCCTTGGGGGGTATGCTACACTAATTTTTTAAGGGTAGGGAAATTGATGCTAGAATAATGTTTAAAGGCTTGAAAGGAATAAGAATCAAGTGATTTTATGTTGAAATTGGTTGAATTTCATGATTATGTAACTTAGTAAGATTTTGGCCAGAGCTGGTTCTTGGGGTTAGAATTGGATTTTGATGATTTTGATGCTTTTAATATTTTTAAAATGAAAAATTGGGTGGGGTAAAGGTGAGAAAACAAGTTTGGAAGCATTAGTATTGAAAATGAAAATTTTATACCCTAAAGGCATACTATTCGGCCAAGGCTAGAAATGGGAGAAGGAGTTGGATTTTGATAAATCCAACCTCATATTTGAATTCATCAAGAAAATTGAGTAGGAAATGACTAAGAGAATGGCTTTAAAGGCTATGGAAAAGAAAGTGAAAATTAAGGTCAAAGGGGAACAGGTTTAAGAGTGAAGATGGTTAATGGATTTTCATGATCTTAATGGATTGCCTATTATTACGTATTGTGAAATTAAAGCCATGAGACACCAAGAAAGACGGAATGTCAAGGTTGTTTAAGCAATCTTGGTGGTTGAAAGTAAAAGGAGCAAGAAGAATGCTTAAAGTTACAAGGTAGAAACTTACCTTTCTTATGTGCTTAATGTGTATACTTGTGTGTTGATGTGCATTATATTGTTTGATGATAATATGAGATCTTAATGCTAGTATAATGCTTTGTTTCATTGATGTTTTCCATGTCCATACATGTTTATATGAAACATTGAGCATGAGAAAATGTTATAAGTAATCATGAGCTACATTAAGTGAGTATGTATACTTGCATCCATCTTGCATGTATAATGGTAATGTTTGCTACTGAGATTCTCCAGAATCTCACTCTCCCTTAACTAACCTCAATAGGTGATGATGATCAAGTAAAGGATGCATGAAGTGGAAAGCAAGTAAAAGAGGAAAAAGAATTTAAGAATTGTATTCTATTACATTGTATAAATGATGATGATGGTATGTATGGTTGGCTATGATTCTATGTGGGGGATAGTTTATGGGTTGATAGAATGAGATTATACTTGGAAATAATTAATTATGATTTATTAATACAAGTTAAGGGGAAAAATTATCCCTAAATGAGCAATGAAATTGAGATAGAGCAGAAGTAAAGCAAATGATTGAATCTAACTATATAATTTGGTATGATTAAAGTACACATCCTAAGCTTTAGAACAAGTAGTAGATCACTTAAAATGGATTTGTTTACTAAGAGTTATGCTCGATAAAAGTTAGGACAAAGAATCTGGAAAGTACAGTTTTTACCAAATTAACAATAAAGTTCATGTAATAAACTGTACAAATTGGCAAGGGTTAAGTCGAGTTTTATATTTTTTTCCTATAGAGAAGTGAAAAAGCATCAAATAGAATTTTGAAATACCTCAATACAAATTTCTTATGATTAGTTATGATTTTTCAAATATGGACCAAAAATCTGGAATTTAACTAGTGAACAGTAACCCGAGAATTAACCTTTAAATTTCAATCTACGGGCTTGTTTCATGAATTGCTTGAACTGTAACGCTTCCAAATACATACTTTGAGGGGTTGAAGGAGGGATGTTTTAGAAAGCAATTAAGAAGGAAGGAAGAAAAAGGAGAAGGCAGTTGCAAGAAATAAATGAGGGGAGGAGTGATTAATAAGAAGGAAAGAGAGGGTGAGAGACGTAGTAGAGGAAAAACAGCATGAGGCAAAGAGGAAAAGAGAGAGAGCGAGCGAGAAATTGAGCATACATGTTTTTTGAAGGATAAGGCAAGCATTTGGGGATCGTTTAGCTACATAAAATTATTTCTTTTCATCAAACTTTCTTCATGAGTATTTTCTATATATTTTAAGCTTTCTAATGATAGTATTACTACAGGAATTATATTGGAGACACAGAGGAACTATTGGAAGGAAAATAAATAAATATAGAATTTTCTATATTTACAGGAATTTTTTGTTACACTGAGTAAGAGTGAAAAAGGCCAATTATGAACAATATTTAGAGGCCTCAATAATTCTGAAAAAAATATAGAAAATTAACTTGGATGACTAAAATAATTTATAAAATTATTTTAGACTTCATTTGATAAGGAGGTTAGCTTTAATAATATTTAAAGCATAATTATCGTTAGTAAAAAGCCGATTTTGGAAAAAAAAATGGAATTTAAATAATTCCTAAGGGAATTAATTTTGAGAAAAATTATGAAACTTTTCCATACTAAGAGAAGGCTAAAACTACACCAATACTCAATATAATTCAAGGATAACCAGGGAAGTGAAAATTTTGACAAAAATCCCCTTCCCAATAGGCCATAATTCACGTCTAAATTGGCCTAAAATTAGGCAAAAAATAATTAAATGGAAATAAAAAGAAAATAGTTTCTAGAAGAAGAAAAAAAGAGAAAGAAAAGAAATAACCTTCTTAGCTAAAAAGATGCCACTTGTCAAGCTATAAATGGAGAGGATTTAGTGCCACTTGTCAAGCTAAGAATGGAGAAGATTTTGACTTTGGAAAATTGATCGAAGTACCAGACTGTCGCCTTCCGAATCGTCAAGAAAGAGAGTTGCACCAGATAAAATGTAGTATAAGATGCAACTAGTCATTCTTCTCGAGGAGTTTGTTATTAGAAATCCTTGTCTAACTTGGTTTTCAAAAACATTGTAAAAAGGGGGGTTTTAGTTGTTTTAAAAATGGTGCAACAAATGTAAAGTGCAGAAAGTTAACTATTTTTGGTATTTTAAATGAACAAAGAAATGTTTTGGATTAAAAGGGAATTATGGTTAAATAGTCTCTTGATGATGAAAACCCCGCTATCATTGCTCTTTAGAATGATTGAGAGTTTTGAAAAATCTCTAAGTCTAAAGAAAACCCCAAGTAATCACTTGGGTCCAATGTCTTAATCAATGAAAACTCACTTTAATCAAAGTTAATTAACATCTCTTAAGACACTGCTGAAAACCACTTAGAGTGTAGATGAATGAATGATGCAAATGTCCTCTGAATGTCAATCGACAAACACAGAATACCAAGCATGCAGATTAATCTCAATAATCACTGAAAATCAAACTAGACACAAGGATTCAAACTGAAATATTATACAGATTAATCAACATTAACATCATCCAACCCAAATACAATAGGATAGTCTAAACACCAGATTTACAATCATAAACCAAGTTTGATACAAGTGCAGAAAGTTCCTAAATCTAGAAATATTCAACACAACATTAAACAAAGGTTTAGACTATAGAAAGAAAACTCCCCGATTAGATCATTGAGCTCAAGCTTCATTCTCCATCACCAAGAGGCTAAGGTGTTTAGCCTCTCATACCTTCAAACCAATTGCAGTCGCTCCAGGAATGAACAACCATGGTTGAAGCTAAAAATGAAGTTGGAAAAATGGACAAGAAGGGTGTTGGAATGGTTTGATCGGTCCTAAAATTTCAGAAAATGATGAAGAGATGAAGAAGAATGGAAGTTTTGGGTGTAGGATTAATGGAGAGTTGAGAGAAAATGATAGTGGCTCAATCTTGTACAAATCTGTAGAATGGAAGAGAGTTTTTTCGTGGTGGCTACCCCCCTTAGGTATAGAAGCTCAGAAACCTATTACAAAATGCACAGCTTCACTTAAAGCACTCAGGTCACGACCTCAGGAATGTAAGGTCGTGACTCGGGGGGTCAGGTCGTGACTTGATAGGTTCCATGTCACGACCCCAGAAGACAGAGAGCTCTCATCTTGACTTGGGTCTAAAACGCATAATTTCACTAAGAGGCATCTAGGTCGCTACCTAAGGAGTCCATATCACGACTTAGGGAGGCAGAAAACTTACAACTTTTGTGTTTTGGTCCTTGTAACATTTTGGCTCCATCCATGCTCCATCATGATTCTTGGGTCCTTCTCCAATTGGCTGAAAGTCACAACAAAGATCATTGTAAAGACCAACTGATTACAAATCAAGGCAATTAAAATTTAGAAGAGAAAAAATGACTCTTTTTACCCGTTAAACAGCAAAATGCAATGCATGACTCAATGTAAACAAATGGATATAAATACATGCATAATGAGGGTAAAATTATTGCAAAACATTAGAAAACACTTGAGAAATCCATATAAAGATTGGGTTCTATCAAAAATTCAATTTCAATTGGATTTATTTTCAAAGTAAAAATTATGTAAGATTGAATAGGAAGTTGACATACAAGCATGGTAAAGGATGAACTTGGATGGAAAATGTTTAATGCTTGGCTTATAAATAGCCATTCACCCCCTCACATTTCGCCCAAAGCAACAACACTAGGGGGAGTTATGTTGCTCTTGAGTTTAGAGAGAGAAAAGTCCATCTAAGTTCAAGAAATCACTAAGTTAAGCTTCTAAGCTTTTTGTGATTAATTAGGGGCTGTTTTTATGTCAATTTATGTTGATTTTGATGGCCATTTTCTAAGGGGAAATGCTGCCCAATTTTCAAAAATTTGAAGGGATTTGATCAAGGGTTTGAAACATCGATTAAACACTTTAAAAGGATAGGATTTGATTGGTTTTGATTGAGTTTTGGAAAGAAAATCCAAACCTTATACCTATGGAAGTGTTTCGACTAAAGAAAGAAAATGAGGTTAGAGTTGGATTTAATTCAATTTGATACTTCTAATGTGTTTAAATGATGAAATGGTGTAGTGAAACACCAAGAAATGAAGCTTCAAAGCGTTAAAATTGAAAATGAAAATTTTGTTTTCCAAGGGGTATCGATTTGGCCAAAATGAGATCTATAGGGAGGAATTGGATTTTGATAAATCTAAGTGGATATTTGAATTCTACATGAAAAATTATATAGAATTAGTCCAAGAGATTTAAAGAATCAAAGTTGTAAGTAGCAACCCAAAAAAAAAAAATCAAAGAAAAGGGGTTTAAGGGTTATTTGATTAATGCTTTGGATGGAAAAATGAATGGTGATGTCCTGTTGCATTATCAATAGGCCTAGCATCCAAAGGGAAGAAGAATTAATCAAGAGAGGAAGAGCTTAAAGGGAAGGATAAACTTGAAAGAGGCAGCTAGCAATTATCATTTTAGTGTTGCATTGCATTGTATTTATTGCTTTATGTTATGCTATATTGTTATGCCATGATGTGGATGAGATGATGATGTTATGTGATGTATAACTCCATGCATGCAATGCCTTGGCTTATGAAATGTTGAGTGTTATGAATGAGAAGTATGTTATGTCCTTTCCATGGCATATGTATTAAGTGAAAGTATGCATTAGCAAGTTTATTTAGCATAAAATGCTTTGCTTGGTTGACATTATAAATGTGGTGTTATGCTACTAAGATTCCCATGAATCTTAGCCCCCCATGTTTAATAAAAACTTAGGACCTTCAACATCACAAAGAAAGGGCAAGGAGATGGTCAATGTATAAAGAAAGTATAATTGCAATGGCACTTTTTGATCTTTAATCATTTCATGCATTTTTGAGGAAAAATGTAATTAAATATTTTGTCATGATCCTATATAACTACTTTGTGCAAGTATATCTTGAAGTATGCAGTGGAAATCAACTATATGGTTGTTTAATTAGCATGCCAAGTTAGAGGTTTAATTATGGAAAGAATTGATAGTTAGGGATAAAAGTCAATTGTTGCATAAGAAGGTTTGACCGATGTCAATCTGAGCATTTAAGGGAGCTAATTCACGAAACTTTTTAAATCAGTAGATCTTATTTTTCTCTTTAAAATGAGTGGTAATAGCCTTAAATAGATAATCTTGCAAGAAGTTATGCCTATCCAAAATTAGGCAAAAATACTAAAAAAATGGAAAATGGCCAAATGAACCGTACTTATTGAAATTAAATTTGGGCTCGAATTTGAAGACAATTCATCCAGAGCTTATTTTCTCAAAAGATATTTCAAAGAGCTTCCAATAGAACTTAGAATTACTCCATTTTGATTTTTCTAAAATAAGTCATGAATTTTCAGACTTTGGCCACATTTTGGGTTGTTGTGAATAGTAACCTGTTGACAATTTTTCAAACCTTTGGCCATCAAATGTGATTCCAATTACCTCAAATGGGACAATAATTTAGCAAAAAGTTAAGGTGTTACATTTTTGGTATCAAAGCAAAAGTTCTGGCATCAGTTGGAATGCTCTAATTTGAGGAAAATGCTACTGTTCATTTATTGGATAATGTTGGTCATTATGTTATAAGAGGAAATAGATATGGCATATTGTGGTCATAATAGTGGCTAAGATGGTTTAGTTAACTAGAGGAGACTAGGAGAACCTTTTCCCTAGTGGTTTGATGAGGATGAGGATTATAACCTCTCAGTAGACTTCTATTATGATGCCTTATAGGAGAGTAATCCTTCACCTAACATAGCCACAGTTGCTTCCAATGATCCTTGGAGGATTGAGGTCATTGAGATATCTAATAATAATGTAGTTGGACCTAGTGAGGTCAAACAACTTCCTATCATGAAGGAATTCCACACCATAAAGGACCTGGCTGAGGATTTTAGGGAGAGGGGCTGGTACATTAAGCCCGATGAGAACCAGTATGCCCACATATACTTGAGATATCTGGAGGATATCTAGAAGCTTCACTATTATGTGACTAGGAAAGATCATACCCTAGAGGCCATTGATTGGGCATTTACTTTGCTTGGAGTGCTCCCTAAGACCTGGCTTTGGAGGGAAGGAGTGAGAGATATTTTTGTACACCGGCAGCTTCAATGATCTCATAGAAGCCTTTAAGATCTTTGTGAGGAATACATTTCCTTAAATTAGGTATACTTAGTTAGATGTACTCTAATCTTAGTAAAGTATAGTATCAAATATCTTAACTGTAAATATAATTGACCAGTTAAAGCATGTGTTTGCTGTATAAAGTATGAATGTGTATAAAATACATAGTCATGGGAATCAACATTCTTCGGTTCCTCTTGTAGTTAAGTAAAAGCATACAGTGTCACACCTTGATTTTAAATCCCATGATACATCATTTGGAACCATTCGGAATCGTTACACGATACTCAAGGTAGGTAAAAACCAAGATTTAAAATTTTTGATTTCAGTTACCATTCATGTAACTCCTAAAAATCAGGTCAACTTTGAAAAATCATAACTAAATGTAGAAAAATTGAAACAAAGTGGTTCTAAGTCTCATGTGAAGCTTATGAAATGCTCTACATAGGAAAAATATTTATAGGTATCAATTTCTCATAGATCAATACCAGTTTCCACACAACTTTGTATTGTTCATTTGGTAAATTCTGGAATTTTCAGTATTTTTGCCCAACTTTGGAAGGGCATAACTCTTTCCAAAAAATTTCAAATTTAATGATCTACCACTTTATTTAAAGCTAAAAATATGTTCTATAAGTCTGCCAAATTTCAAATCTAGATTCGAACATTTGCTATTTATTTCATGTGTCCCAAGTTTGGTCATTTCTAGGGAAAGTTCATCCCCTAATCATACTTGGTTTTATCTTTTCTTAACCTTTTACCCATCCTTAATCATAACATGCTTAAACATACATTCTAATATACTTTTACATATTTAAACATAAACATACATGTTTGGCTCCTATTAGGAGTTATTATCCAACAAACATTACATAATTTGTAACATTCCATAACAAGTTCCAAAAGTCATTCTAGGGTGTAGTAAATATTCACTTAGTTTTCAGAACTACTTCCTTGTCTTTGCCCTTGCTTGAACTGTCACACCTTACTATAATATTGACTTAGGTTCCTTTCAAAATCATTTTTGACCACATTGGATGGTCTTGGGCTCACTTTTTACCATAAAAACGCTAATTTTCGCATTTTTACTGTTCATCGGGTAAAAATCCAGTTTTTCTGGCCCAACTTGAAAAATTCATAACTTATTCTACAAAAATCCAGTTGGGGTGGTTCAAAATTCTACTTAAATATATTTAAGTCCTATTTCAAGGAAAAATAATCTCATTGTCCAATTATTTATGAGAAAGCGTCAGGTTTTTGAGAAAACAACACTGTCCATTTGCCAAAAACCCTGATGTCCAGATTCTGACCATTAACTTTGAAAAATCATTATAAATCGTATACTGGGCCATTTTTAACTTATTAGCTATCAATTTGAAGCTCAGGATGTCATCTTTCATCATACCAAATTTCACGATTTAACACATTCAGGAACATAATAAAAAAGTCACGTGAACCGGTCAGGGTCAGTGTGCTTCCAGCACTGTTAGTTTAATATGTACATGACCAAAATATTATCACGAAATTTTGTGGCTAAACTCCACAAATCAACCTTCAATCTGCAACTTCCCCTTGGAGGATTCAAATCCTAAAATGTTACATTTTTGAAAATCCCAGTAGCAAATTAACCAACTATAACACCAAGCAAGCATCATTATTATGCATGATCATATTAGCTACTATTGGTGAACTAACATGCTTATCATTTGGCAAACTCAAACATGCAAAGGACAAAGCAAGATACTATAAAGAGCATCCATATAACAATTAAGAAAGCTCAACCACAATAATAGTAATTAACCATACAATAATCAACAATGCTAGTTAGTGGTAGTAGCTAGGTTTAACTTACTACCTTGATCCAAAAGTCTTAGCCTTTCTTCCTTCTCCTCTTTCCCTTGGCAAATATCAAACCCTAACCATGTGATCCAACAAAAATGACAGCAAGAATCATTATCCAACCATGAAAAAGCAAGAACATACATCAAAATGATTCTTGAACCATAAAGTTCCCTCCTTTGTTCACTAGTTTTAGATTTGGTTCTCTTTAACCCTAAAAATCACTCCTTAACTTGTTCCTACATGGATTTTCATGTAGATTCCAAAAATGGGCTTAGATTTATGAAAATAAATTTGCTTCTTCCAGCCACACCTTGACCGAACCACTAGAGGTTTTGACCCAAAATTTTCAGCTTTGCTTTTAAGCTTCCAATACTTGTTTCTTCTAGTCTACCCTACACCATTCCTCATTTTAAGCATCATGGAAGCCTTAAAACAATGAAAATCTCATCCTAGAGTCCAGTTCTTCACTTGGCCAAAAATAACTCTCACAACAACAATCATGAAAAATGCTTTAAAATCACTTAAACTCACTTGCCAACACTAGGATCTAGCTTGTGTTGTTGTGTCTTAGCAAGTGTTATGATCAAAACTTCTTTCCCCTTTTTATTAATCAGTTTGGTCCACATTAAGAGAGGGAAGATACAGGTTTTAAACCATAAAAATGAAAGAAAACAAAGTAAGAACACCTCTAGTACCAAGATTTAACCTTGCAACTTGCTTGAATGACCAAAGGTGCTCCCTTTCTTCTTGTTTTCTCTCAAACTCTCTTTTTCTTCCACTTCCTCCCTTGCACGAAATATGAGTCTGAAAATAGGGAGGGAAGAGCTGATTAATTGGCTCAAAATATCTCAACCACCCTTTTTAATGATAGTCCAAGTGTCATTACCCTACTAAGTCTTGATTCCTCTTTCCTAATTAACATAATTCCAAATGAAATTAATTACTAAAGTCAAAATCCTCTCCATTTATGGAATGACACTTGGATAATTCAAATCTTCTCCTTCAAGAGCTTGACACATGGCTCAATAGGATCCCTTGGATTTGCAAGACACCAATCTTGCTTTATCGGTATACTTTAGGCTCTGAGTTTAACTTCTTTTCTATAATTACAGTAACTTAGTCTCTGTAATTATTTTCTGTCAGATCCTTAATTTATTCTCCTCATTATTATCTTCCCAAATTGCCCTCTTTGTCTCAAAATTAATTTCCTAATATTTAAATAAAAAGGAAAATTAATTTCCTTCTCTTTAGGGATTTTTCCACTTTTCACATTTATTTGGAAAAATCTTGGACACTTGAGAGTTTCCATTTAATTCCATAATTCCTTATAATTCCTTGGGATCTCATAGGAATTTTCTTGAAATTTTATTCCTCTTAAAATATTTATTTGGAATTTTCCAAATAAAATCCCTCAATTAGCCTAAATCACCCTTAAATTCTCTTATAATTTCTCTAAGGGTAATTTGGTCATAAAACCAACTTTATAATTTCATATGACTCTCAAAGGATATTATCCCTATTTTTCTTTAATTTTCCATGGATCGAAAATATTTTTCATTATTTACATTTGACCAATTTTCTTTAATTAATCAATTTCCTATAATTGGCTTGGAAAATTACTGTAATTATTTTTCACCAAAATTCTTTGACTTTTCCTTATTATTTTTTATCCTCAATAATTTGAGAATATTTCTTATCTCTAATTATCATAATGCTGGATGTGACATGAACTCCCTCCTAGGTTGTGTTAAAAATAAGAGTGAGATTTCAAAGAAATCTCAGTAGCAAAGAATTACAATTATCATGCATTCATACAAACACTACGTGCAATGCTTTTGTACATTTATCTTACTTATGTGTTCATGCTTTTATGCCATGGAAAGTAAGCTATCATACACATATTCAGAGGACATAAATGCCAAGGCAACATAATTCAGACATTGCAATTAACATTTGCAACAAAGCTTAGTCACATCATGACACACTTTGCGCACATACACATTCACACATCAATGTAAGCAAGAAAGCAATCAAAATGTAATTCAATGCTACCTTTTGACACTTGGTTCTTGATTTCCTTTAAGTTCAAGATGTTCTCTTGAGGATTTGGCAAGGTACCTATCAAACCAACACCAATGCCAATCATTCAACAATTATTCAACCACATTACACATCACTTAAACATTAAACCCCCTTTCTTTGGATTTTTGGCCTAATTGTTTTTACTTTGATTCAAGAAACCTCCTTGGCCATTCCTACATGATTTTTCATGTAGAATTCAAATATCAAATCAGATTTTACAAAATATAATCCCTTCCTTAAGTTCTTGTCAAAACATAAACGAATTGTATAAAGGAAGATGTCAAAATTTCCAACTTTGATTTTTAATGCTTCCAAATTCAATTCCTCCACATATCCCTAAGCAAAAACACCCAAGGAATTCAATGGAAGCATCAAAACCATCAAAATCCAATCCTAAGTCCATGAATTCAAAATGGCCAAACACCTCCCCTTAGGTTCCTAAATTTCCACATTTGATTCCAATGAATTAAAACATACTTCCATGGCACAAACCTACACAAAATCACATTTCAAATCCATTGGAAACATTAAAAAACATGGAATTAAATCCCATCCTTGAGTTCTTGGTTTGGCCAAAATAATGTTCTTGCACCCTAAGAGGTATCCTTTCCATAATCCATTCCAAAATAGCACTAAACACAACAACACAAGCTCATAACTCAAATTACTATCCTCTCCTAGAACTTCCAGCAAAACCGAAATGGAACAGCACTTCTCCCTTAATTTTAGTCATGATTTGGCCATTGAAAATGCATCAAATTAAATCCTAAACATACCTTAAGGAGTCTTGGATTAAATCTTGATGATTAGCCTTGGATTGGAAGTGGTTTGAAGGGTATTTGGAAGCCAAGAAAATAGTTGTGCAGAACTTCCCCTCTTTTGTCAATTTTTGTCCTAATTTTGAGTGAATTATGGGGGTATTTATAGATCTCATTTGCTGCCCAAAAACCTACCCTTGGGCAGCTATTTCTGCCCCAAAATTAAGTTCATAAGTCGGCCAAAATGAGGGGGCAATCCTAGCCACACATGCTTTGACTTAATTTCAAGAGAGTTGATCCAATGGTTGAGATTTTTCCACCCAATAGCTCCAGATGTTTCTTGGCCTGGGGAGCATGGTTTTAGGCTTATTTAGAAGGGAAATAAATTGGAAAAATTGGTTAGGAAGTAATGGAATTGGTTAGGATAATTTAAAAATTCATTTGGTCACACAATACCCAATTTCTTGCGCCCTATTAGGAAAAATAGCTAAGGGCTTCAAAAGTTCCATTTCTTTTCATAATAAATCCCTATTTGTTCCAAAATTATGATTTGGAAGTTTTGGAAATTTTTCAAGACCTCTAGGTATTTATTTCACATTTTCTCCGAAATCGGGTCTTTACCGATAGGAATTCGGAAGTAAATTCCCCATAAATTACTTCCTGAATTTCCAATGCTTGGAAACAATTTTATAAATTCATATATATTCATAGGGAGTGTATCCATATTTTTCCTTGAATTTTTGGGACCCTTAGGTAATTAAAATAATTATACCCCTTAAATTACCCCTTTTTATCCCTATTTTCCCAAAAATAACTATTTTTTTGGGAATTTTCACCAAAATTTATTTTGGGCTATTTTCACTCCCAAAACATCATATGTGACTTAAAAATGCCTAATTCTATCTTTTTCTATTTTTAGGGAATTTTTGAGAACTTTTCTTAAATTACCGTTTTGCCCCTGGGGACCTGATAAAGTCGGTTTCATCCCATTTTGGGTTTTCATGTTTTATTCACACCTTATGCTTATCAATCATGTCTCATTTCTTACATTCTCATTACTAGGGTTTCAAATTTTGGGATGTTACATACACTATAGTGGGAACGTGAAGAGTAGGTTGAGTGAGTCGAGAAGAACTGAGAGAACAACCCACTGACCCTATTCAAGTAATTATAAATAGGCTAGATGAGCAACAACATTTGTTGCAACAAATGCAAGCTGCATAGGCAAGGCAGCAAGAGGAAAGGGATGCTGCCATAGTAGCAGTGACAGCAGCAATAGCTCAGCTTAGACTACTTGAGCAAAGAGAACCAGTCCAACCAAAGCAACATATAGTAGAGCAAGCAAGACCGGCTATAGAGTAGGATAACTTGTAGCAGTGGATGACTCACTTCTGTAAGCATAATCTATCAGCATTAGAAGGAACTTTGAATGGCTAAAAAGCCAAGGACTGGATCACTCATATAGAAAAGATCTTCAAGGTTGTGGAGTATTCCTCTGAGCAGAAGGCTCAGATAGCAATTTATATGCTAGAAGGAGAGGTAGACTAATGGTAGAAAAATGTCGAGTTAGTACTGCAAGCCAACTAGACTCTAGTCACTTGGGAAAGCTTTACAGAGCAATTTTATCAGAAGTACTTTTCTCACTCTGTGAGAGATGACAAGGTGGAATTTGTGACATTGAAACAAGCTGAGAATAAATCGTTTGATGAATACCTGTCCAAGTACATCAGACTCTCATGATATTCCACTTATCTCCAAAGCATGAATGATGATAGATGGAATACAGAGAAGATGGTTAGAGGATTAAGACCCGAACTGAGAGAGAGGGTTGCCCCACGCCAGATAGAAGAATTCAATAAAGCGGTAGAAGTATGTAGGATCACTGAAAGTAGCCAGAATCACCATAGGCTGGCTAAAGTGGTCCCGAGGATAGAGAAACCCTCCATAAGGCTGGTACAAGAGGGAACCTCTAACAATAAGAAGAGAAAGAGGCCTAACCCAAGCAGGAGGTTCAAGAGGGGGAATAGATGAGGAGGCAGATTTGACATCACACGGAAGGCAAAAGAATGTGAGCTGTGTGGCAAGAACCATAGTGATAGACCATGTCCGAGGGGCCATAGACCCAAGGAAGAGTTTTTGCCCTGTCATAAGAAGAGGCCCGTAAGTCACCCAAGTAAGTCTAACTGTTGACACCTTACCATACAATATTGTCGTTTCCATACCCATTAGCCCTAAAGTTGTGACCTCACATGTATGTTTGAATTACGTGGTCTGATATGCTCACTGCTACACTACTATTGATTTAATATACATGCCTTTACATGATATTGATGTGATTATTGGATTGAACTGGTTATCTTTAAAAATATACTCCTCGACTGTAGAAACAAAACCCTAGCACTCCCTTTGAAAGAAACAATCCCTAGTACTGAAGTTAGGCTGAATTTCATAACGGAAGCGAAAGCAATATATGCTTAAGATAAGGTTGTCAAGGGTACTTAGTTTTCTTTTTGGTACAAATAGAAACAGAAGAAGGAATTGATGAGATACCGGTAGTAAGGGATTTCCCTAAAGTATTTTCAATAGAAATCGGTGGACTGCCACCAGAACGAAAAGTTGAGTTTGCAATTGATCTCATACCAGGGACTAGGCCAATATCAAAAGCTCCCTACCAAATGGCCTTGAATAAGATAGTGGAGTTAAAGAACTAGATATAGGAGTTGTTAGAAAAAAGATTCATTAGACTTAGGATATCTCCCTAGGGTGTGCCAATACTCTTCGTTAAGAAGAAAGATGGTAGTTTAAGGTTGTGTATAGACTATCGAGAGCTGAATAAGGTGACGTTGAAGAATAAGTATTCCCTACTACAGATTGATGATCTGCAAGACCAGCTAGCTAGAGTTACGGTATTCTCAAAAATCAATTTACGATTAGGATACCACCAACTAAGGATAAAAGCTGAAGACATTCCAAAGACTGCTTTTAGTGATGCTATTTGGATTAATAGATGCCCCTACTATTTTCATGGATTATATGAACCGAATTTTTTGCTTGTACTTAGATCAGTTTGTCTTAGTCTTCATTGATGACATCCTTGTGTACTCCAAATCTCAAAAGGAACATGAGCAGTATTTAAGGACTATCCTGAGTACAATGAAGAAAAAAACAGTTCTATGCCAAGCTTAGCAAATTTGAGTTTTAGTTCGATGAAGTTAGATTCCTAAACCACATAATTAAGCAAGAAGGTGTGGCCATGGATCCTAGTAAAGTTGAAGCAGTGCTCAACTAGAAATAGCCTAAGATAGTAACAAAGATAAGAACTATTTTAGCGCAGGTAGGTTACTACAAAAGATTCATACAGGACTTTTCTAGGACTACCTAACCGTTGACCAAGCTTACTAGGAAGAATCAGCAGTTTGTGTAAGACAGTAAGTATGAAGTGAGCTTTCAAGAGCTAAAGCAAAGGCTGACCTCTACTCCAATACTAGTAATCCCTAATCCGACACTACTGCATGTAGTATACATAGATGTGAGTAAACAGGGATTGGGATGTGTGCTGATGTAGTAAGACAGAGTTGTCATCTATGCCTCATAATAGCTAAAGTCTCATAAGGAGAACTACCCCACACATGACCTAGAGCTAGCAGCAATTATGTATGCCTTAAAGACATGGAGGCATTATTTGTATGGGGCAATAATAGAATTGTTCTGCGATCATACATCTCAAGTACCTACAAGATCAAAAAGAGCTAAACATGAGGTAGAGAAGATGGATGGAATTACTCAAGGACTATGACTACCAAATCAAGTACCATCTGAGAAAAGCTAATATAGTGGTCGATGCCGTGAGCAGGAAGGTAGTGCAGGTGGCAAACCTGATGATTAACAAGGGTGAATTATTGGAAGATATTAGCGATTGGGGTCCTATCTATCAGATGCAGTTGACATCTGATAAAGCAGGAGAACATAGAACAGAGGTCTTGTTAACAGAGCATATTGAGGAAGCTCAAAGAAGGGATGAGTTAGCAAAGACCCTTTAAGCTAAAGTATAAAATAACGAGACCAGAGATTTTGAGATCTCAACTGAGGGAATATTAAAGTATAGAGAATAAAATATGTCCCTTCAATAAATGGTCTCAGGAAACAAATTCTGGATGAGGCACATAAGAGCAAGTGCGCGATTCATCCAGGAATGACCAAGATATACCAAGACTTTAAGCAAATGTTTTGGTGGCTCGGTATGAAACAAGATCTCACATGATATGTGGCAAGATGTCTCATGTGCCAGAAAATGAAGATAGAGCACCAGAAACCATTAAGGTTTTTGCAACCCTTAGATCTCCCTTAGTGGAAATGGGAGGATTTTATTATGGGATTACCTCGTACATCATTAGGTTACGATGCGATATGGGTCATAGTTGATTGATTGACAAAGTCGGCCCATTTCCTAGCAAGTAAAGTTAACTATTCGCCAGAGAAGTTAGCGAGATTATACATTAAAGAGATCGTCAAACTTCACAAGGTACTAGAGAACACTCTGTCAAATAGAGACCTAAGGTTTATGTCTAGATTTTGGAAGAAGATGCAAAAAGCCATGGGAACCAAGTTGAGTCTTAGTATGGCTTGTCACTCGCAAATAGACGGGCAGACAGAGTGAATGATCCAAACCCTAAAAGATATGTTAAGGGCATGTGTGTTGGATTTTAAAGGAAATTAGGATGAGTACCTGCCACTGGCAGAGTTTGCTTACAATAATAGTTTTCATTCCAATATTCAAATGGCCTCGCTTGAAGCTCTGTATGGGACAAAGTATAGATCCTTGATTTGCTGGACAAAACTTGATGAGAGGAAAGTTTGGGGTCCAGACATAGTGGATCGTACCTCTGAGCAGATAAAGCTAATCAAGCAAAAGTTGCTTACAACTTAGAACAGACAAAAAGGTTACACCAATAATAGGTAAAAACCATTAGAGTTCCAGGTTGGAGACCATGTATTTTTAAGAGTTTCTCTAACTATCGGCATGGGTCGATCTATTAAGGCGAAAAAGTTGGCACCGAAGTACATAGGATCGTTTGAGATCCTCTCTAAACTTGGACCAACAGCCTATAGACTAGCCCTACCCCCAAATTTAAGTCAATTGCACAATATCTTCTATGTTTCTCAGTTAGGGAAGTACCATCCAAATCCTGATTATGTGATGGAACTCGATCAGATTGTGTTGAAAGACAATTTGTCATTTGAAGTACGACCAGAGTGGATAGTGGATTGAAAGGTCAAACAGCTCAGAAACAAGACGATTTTGCTAGTCAAAGTGATCTGGAAGGATACAAACTTGGAAGAAGCCACGTGGGAGACGAGATAAGGAGCAAGTATCCAAAGCTTTTCACATAAGGTATGTGTTAAATTTCAAGGATGAAATTTATTTTAAGGGGGGAGGAAATGTAACATCTCAAAAATTTTAATCCTGAGACTAAGGGAATTAAATAGATCAAGGGCTAATTGAGGTAGAGAAAATTATAGCTAGCACCAGTATGAATTTTGAAATCTGGATAAAGGCTCGACTGATATTTTAGATATCAATTAAAGAAAGATTTAATTGAGAATTTAAGTTAAAAATTCTCAGAAATTTCCCAAAAACCATGAAAGATAGCAATAAGGTCAAGGAATTATATTTGAGGCCTAGAGGAATTATTGGAAGGAAAATAAATAAATATAGAATTTTCTATATGTAAAGGAATTTTTTGTTACACCGAGTAAGAGTGACGAAAAGTTAATTATGAAAAATATTTAGAGGCCTCAATAATTCTAAAAAAATGTAGGAAATTAACTTGGAGGATTATAATAATTTATAAAATTATTCTAGACTTTATTTGATGAGGAGGTTAGCTTTAATAATATTTAAAGCATAATTATCCTTGGTAAAGAGCTGATTTTGGAGGAAAAAAATAGAATTTAAATAATTCCTGAGGGAATAAAATTCCAAAAAAAAATCATGAAACTTCCCTATACTAATAAAAGGCTAACAATATACTGACATGAATTTTATGAGGTAGTAAAATTGACAAGATATAGAAAAAATTTATCTAGCACTATACCGGTACTTAGTGTAATTCATGGATAATCAAGGAAGTGAAAAATTTGAAAAACATATCCCCAGCCCAATAGGCCCATAATTTAAACCTAAATTAGCCCAAAATTAGGAGAAAAATAATTAAATGGAAATAAAAAGAAAATAATTTCTACAAGAAGGAAAAAAGGTGAAAGAAAAGAAATAACCTTCTTGGCTAAGAAGATGCCACTTGTCAAGCTATGAATGGAGAGGATTTAGTGCCACTTGTCAAGTCAAGAATGGAGAGGATTCTGACTTTGGAAAATTCAATTTCAATTGGATTTATTTTCAAAGTGGAAATTATGTAAGATTGAATAGGAAGATGACACCTAAGCATGGTAATTAGGATGAACTTGGATGGCAAATGGTTAATGCTTGGCTTATAAATAGCCATTCACCCCCTTCCATTTCGGCCAAAGCAAGAACACTAAAGGAGGTTATGTTGCTCGAGTTTAGAGAGAGAAAAGGCTATTTCTAAAGAGAACAAGTCCACCAAAATTCAAGAAATCACTAAGTTAAACTTCTAAACTTTTTGTGATTAATTGGGGGCTGTTTGTATGTCAATTTATGTAGATTTTGATGGCCAATTTTTAAGGGAAATTGTCACATCCCAAAAAATTTTATTTGGTAATAAAGGATAAAAAATTAGGATGAGGGTCAATATAGAAATTAGACAGGGAGATGAAACAACTTTTGATATGGAACCCTAAAAAGGTTCGGGCTGGCATTTCCGTAATTATCAGTATAGGAAAGGCAAAACGGGAAAATTTGAGAAAAATTTTAGAAAAACCCTAAAAAATGGGAAAAGTGTAGAATAGAGATTTTGGAATCATGGTCGAGGCCCCAAAGGTGGAAATTTGATGAAAATGAATTATTATGGAATTTTCCGTAAACGGAGGTTTTTCGGGAAATTATTGGGAAATTACAGGAAAATAATTATTTTAACAAGTTAGAGGCCTCAATAAATTTTTCAGATTGATGGAAAATTTATCTAAATATTTATTTGAATTTATAAAATTGGTTTTAGGCCTTGGAAGCTCAAGAATTAATTTTAGGGAATTTATTTTCCCTCAGATTTACCAATAAAGGCCTAATCGGAGAAAATTCAAAATAAATACCTAAAGGTGATGAAAAATTCTTAAAATTTTCAGATCATATTTTCATATCAAAAGGTGAATTATCATGGAGAGAAATGAATTTTTGGACGTCTAGAAAAATTATGGAATGTTATTAGTGAATAGTAACTGATAAAGTTTCTAATTGGTTTGGGGTAGTGATTTGGTTTGTGGGCCATCTTTTTGGACCAGCCCAAACCATTTGTGGGGCCCACATTGAGCCCAATAAGGGCCTAATTTCGTGCAAGATCTAAAGGCTCCAATTAATTAAAAAAATACAAAAATTAAGAGATATTTTTGTGGAAAAATCTGGCAAATGTTCACATGTTCAAATCTGATCAATTCCCACACTTGATGGCTGCCAACACACCTCCTTATCTGTCATTCGGTTGTGCTAATTAGGGAGGGGAGTGGCAGAATTTTTGTTCTATAAATGCCCCCTGAAAATACAAAGAAAATGTTAGAAAATTAGGAAAAATAAGGGGAAACTCTGCCAGTGTTCATCCAGCCCTGTTGCACGAAATTCTTGAGAATTTTTAGGTAAGAAATCATCCAACTTACTTCAAGGAAACACTAAGGTATGTCTAAGCATCAATATCCCTAAATTTTACATTAATTAAATAAGGATGTTTGCTTGGAAAAATGATGGAAAAATACTGGAAAATTCTAAAAAATTCGGTTGAGATGTGTGATGCTTAGGAAAGGATAGAAACCTCAATAATGAAGTGGAATAGGGAAGATTAAGTAATATATGGATTGATTTTTGGATGAAATCAAGGTTAGGGTTTAAGGGGAAAATTTCAGTCTGCTACTGTTTATGCAGGAGCTGATTGGTTTTGCTTGATTTGATGATTCCAATGGCTTGAAAACATGTTTTTGTGCAGGGATATGATTTGGAAAGTATTTAAAATCATTGGAATCAAAAATGAAAATTTTAAAAAACTCAGGACCCCTATTCGGCCAAAGCGGGTTCATGGGGAAGGAGTTTGAATTTTAAAAATCTGATTGCACCATTGGATTCCTCATGAAAAATTGTGTAGGATTGAGTCATGAGATGATTGATTCTAAAGAAGGAATTAATTTGTTAAAAATCAAAGAAAAAGGGGAGAAATTATCGAGTTAATGTTTAAGTATTGGAATTAAGTTGTTTTGTGATTAATATGGCCTATGATTATACTTAGTTTAATAGGCATTAAGAGGAGGAATTAAGGAGAAGCATTGCTCTTTGGAGGAATTAAGTGGACAAGCTTTGCAAAGTTAGCTTTGTTTAATAGGCATTAAGAGGGGGAAGAGGCTTGTAAGTCGCCCGACATGATCCAAGGTACGGTTATTGTGAATGGCTACCTTGTGGATGCTTTGTTTGACTCGGGTGCCAGTCAATCGTTTATATCATATGATTACGCTAGGTGCTTAGGCCTTATTGTCGACACATTGCTGTATGATTTGTGTGTTTTCACTCCCACAGGAACAAAAATTTTAACTTCTGCTGTTTGTTTAAACTGCATTGTCGGTATGCCTGCTGTTGCACTATGTTAGACTTGATATGCATGCCTTTTTGTGATATTGATGTTATCCTTGGTTTGAACTGGTTGTCCTCCCAAAATGTTCTTCTTGACTACAAAAACAAAACATTGATCCTTCCTACCTGAGAGTTAATCCCGTTGGTAGAAGTAAAGTTGAACGTGATTTCGGTGGCTCGAGCGAATAAATGGTTAAGGCAGGGTTGCCAGGGATACATGGTATTTTCCTTGGTGAAGGCAGAAACAGAGGAAGGGATTGCTGATATCCTGATAGTCCGAGAATTCCCTAAAGTGTTTCCAACAGAAATCAGCAGACTACCTCTGGAAAGAGAAATTGAGTTTTCTATTGACCTGGTGCCTAGAACAAATCCAATCTCAAAAGCTCCATATCAGATGGCGCCAAATAAAATGGCAGAATTGAAAAAGCAATTGGATGAGCTGTCAGAAAAAGGGTTCATACGCCCCAGCGTATCATCGTGGGGCACACCAGTGTTGTTTGTGAAGAAGAAAGATGGTAGTTTAAGGTTGTGTATAGACTACCGTGAGCTGAACAAGGTGACGATTAAGAATAAGTACCCATTACATTCTCAAAGATCGACTTGAGATCCGGGTACCATCAATTGAGAATTAAGGCAGAAGATGTTCCAAAGACTGCCTTTCGAACTAGGTATGGACATTATGAATTCTTAGTGATGCCATTTGGTTTAACGAACGCACCTGCTATATTCGTGGATTACATGAATAGGATCTTTCGGCCATACTTGGACCAATTCGTAGTGGTATTCATTGATGACATCCGGGTGTATTCCAAGTCACCAGAGGTACACGAACAGCATCTGTGAATCGTATTGAGCACATTACGGGAAAAGCAACTTTAGCCAAGTTGAGTAAGTGCGGATTTTGGCTAAATGAAGTAAAATTCTTGGGTCATGTGATAACCTGAGATGGATTGGCCGTGGACCCAAGTAAGGTAGGAGCTATGTTGAATTGGGCACGATCCAAGATGGTAACTAAGGTGAGAAGCTTTTTAGGTCTAGTAGGGTACCATCAAAGGTTTATATGAGACTTCTCACGGATTGCCCTACCGCTGACCAAGCTCACCCAGAAGAATCAGCCATTTAATTGGGATGCAAAGTGTGAGGCGAGCTTCCAGGAGTTAAAGCAGAAGTTGACCTCAACTCCTGTGTTGATAATCCATGATCCTACATTACCGTATGTGGTGTATACAGATATGAGTAAGCAAGGATTGGGATGTGTGCTGATACAACAGGGTCGAGTGGTCACTAATGCCTCATGACAATTAAAGACTCATGAGGAGAACTATCCCACTCATGATCTTGAGCTGACAGCGATTGTTTATGCCTTGAAGATTTGGAGGTATTATCTTTATGGGGCAACTATTGAACTGTATTGTGACCATAAAAGCCTCAAGTACCTACAAGACTAGAAAGAACTCAACATGAGACAAAGGAGATGGATGGAATTACTCAAGGATTATGATTATCAAATCAAATACCATTCGGGGAAAGCAAATGTGGTAGCAGATGCATTGAGCCGGAAAATGGTACAAGTGGCATCATCGATGATAAAAGAACAAGAGTTTATCAGGAATATCCGAGATTAGGATCTTACTGGCCAGATACGATTTATGGCGGGCCAAATCAGTATTGTAAAAACAAAAACGCAAATCATTGAACATATCAAGATGGCCTAATAGAAAGATCAGCTGACCGACATGTTGAAAGCTAGAGTGCTGAGAAATAAGATGAAGGATTTCGAGATAACTCAGAAAGGGATCCTGAAATGTAAGGGAAGGACTTATATTCCCCCGAAATCAGAGATTAAGAGGCGAATTCTGGAAGAGGCACACAAGAGTCGGTACACCATACATCTAGGCATGACCAAGATGTATCAGGATCTGAAGGAATTGTTCTGGTGGCCTGGTATGAAGAGAGATGTAACAGACTATGTGTCAAGGTGCCTTACTTCTTAGAAGGTAAAAACAGAACACTAAAAGTTGCCAGGATCCATACAACCCCTGAGTATTCTGGAATAGAAATGGGAAAGTATTTCTATGGATTTTGTGATAGGATTACCTCGTACATCGTCAGGTTACAACGGGATATGGGTGATTGTAGATTGCCTGATGAAGTCAGCTCATTTCTTAGCCATTAAGAAAGAGTATCAACCGGAGAAATTGGCATGACTATATATCTGGGAAATTGTGAGGTAGCACAGAGTACCCAAAACGATTATTTCGGATAGGGACCCAAGATTTCTCTCTAAGTTTTGGAAAGCATTACAGGAAGCCATGGACACTAAGCTGAGTTTCAGTGCAGCTTATCATCCTCAAACTGACAGGCAAAGAGAACGCACTATTTAGACGTTAGAGGATATGTTAAGAGCTTGTGTCCTAGATTTCAAAGGGAGCTGGGATGAGTACTTGCCACCGGCAGAGTTCGCCTATAATAACAATTACCATTCCAGTATCCAAATGGCTTCTTATGAAGATTTGTACAGGAGGAAATGTAAATCCCCATTGTGTTGGACTGAATTAGGAGAAAGAAAGACATTTGGTCCCAACTTGGTAGAGCAAACCTCAAACAAATTAAGATGATCCAATAGAGGCTACTCACAGCTCAAAGTAGACAGAAAAGTTATGCTGATATATGGAGAAGGCCTCTGGAGCTCAAAGTTGGAGATCATGTTTTCCTGAAAGTTTCTCTAACTACAAGTATAGGAAGATCAATCAAGGCTCGTAAATTGACGCCGAAGTTTATTGGACCCTTCCAAATCTTATCAGAAGTTGGCCCAGTAGCTTACAGATTGGCCCTACCCCCTAATCTGAGCCAGATTCATGATGTCTTCCATGTTTCTTAGTTGAAAAAGCATCAGCCAGATCCCTCACATGTTTTGAAATACGAAGATATAGAGCTACAAGATAACCTCACTTTTGAAGTGAAACTGGTGAAAGTAATAGATCGGCAAATTAAGCAGCTATAGAATAAGACTATTTCGATGGTCAAAGTCATCTGGAGGGATCTAACTCAAGAGGAGGCTACATGGGAAAAAGGAGGACGACATGAAGGCCTGATACCCAGAATTGTTTAATTAAGGTATGTTTCTAAATTTCAAGGACGAAATTTATTTAAAGGGGGGAGGAATTGTCACATCCCAAAAATTTTTATTTAGCAATAAAGGATCAAAAATTGGGATAATGGGCAATGTAGGAACTAGATGGGAGATGAAAAAAACTCTTGATATGGAACCCCAAAAAGGTCCGGGCTGGCATTTCCGTAGTCTAGGAAGGGCAAAATGGGAAAATTTTAAAAAAATTCTATAAAATCCCTAAAAAATGGAAAAAGTGTAGAATAGAGATTTTGAAAACTTGGTTGAGGACCGAAAGATGAAAATTCAGTGAAAATGAATTATTACGAAATTTCCCGTAAACAGAGGCTTTTCGGGAAATTATTGGGAAATTACAGAAAATAATTATTTTAATGAGTTAGAGGCCTCAATAAATTTGAGAGATTGATGGAAAATAAATCTAAATATTTATTTGAATTTATAAAATTTTTTTTAGGCCTTTGAAGCTCAAGAATTAATTTTAGAGAATTTATTTTCCCTCAGATTTACCGATAAAGGCCTAATCAGAGAAAATTTAAAATAAATACTTAGAGGTGATGAAAAATTCTGAAAAATTTCACATCATATTATCATATTAAAAAGTGAATTATTATGGAGAGAAATAAATTTTTGGATGTCTGGAAAAATTATAGAATGTTACTAGTGAATAGTAACCGATAAAGTTTCTAATTGGTTTAGGACAATGATTTGGTTTGTGGGCCATCTTTTTGGACCTGCCCAAGCCATTTGTGGGGCCCACATTGAGCCCAATAAGGGCCTAATTTCGTGCAAGATCTGGAGGCTTCAATTAATTAAAGAAAAATACAAAAATTAAGAGATATTTGTGTGGAAAAATCTAGCAAATGTACACATGTTCAAATCTAATCAACTCCCACACTTGATGGCTGCCAACACACCTCCCTATCTGTCATTTGGGCGTGCTAATTAGGGGGGAAGTGACAGAATTTTCAGTCTATAAATACCCCTTGAAAATACAAAGAAAATGTTAGAAAATTGGGAAAAATAAGGGGAAACTTTGCCACTGTTCATCTAGCCCTGTTGCATGAAATTCTTGAGGATTTTTAGGCAAGAAATCATGCAATTTACTTCAAGGAAACACTAAGGCATGTCTAAGCATCAATATCCCTAAGTTTTACATTGATTAAACAAGGATTTTTGCTTGGGAAAATGATAGAAAAATGCTGGAAAATTCTGAAAAATTCGGTTGAGATGTGTGATGCTTAGAAAAGGATAGAAACCTTAATAATCAAGTGGAATAAGGAAGATTAAGTGATGTATGGATTGATTTTTAGATAAAATCAAGGTTAGTTGTCCTAAATAGTTGTACTAACTACTAGTTGTGACTGATAGAACTACACTACTGTTTTGTATATGAAAGGGTTATATATGAAAGTTAAAGGTTATATTATGATATTGTTCTTATAATAGTTAAGAAGGGATAGTAAGTATAGTGAGGGCAAGACGTGATGCACAAGAAGGGGAAGCATAGAATAGACCCCCTGTCAATCAAATTCAAATAATAATGAACCAATTAGAGGAACAACAACAAATAGCACAAGAGTTATGGGTAACTCAAGCTCATCGAGGGCAAGGAAGGGATGCTACAATAGTAGTAGTAGTAACAGCAGCCGTAGCATGGTTACTGCAACTCAGGCAAGGAATAACCGGGATAGCCCAACCAGTCTAATCCAACCCTAGAACTAGTAGTAGAACATGTAAGGCCTATAAGGGAACTGGACAGTTTGTAACAAAGGATTACGCGCTTTTGCAAGAATAATTCACTAGCGTTCGAGGGTATGCTGGTTATGCAAATAGCCAAAGATTAAATTACATAGCTAGAGAAAATCTAAGGCATCACATCTAGTAATATGGAAATTAGGAATAAGGATATTCCTAAATATTCAAGGGCCAAAAAGGATAAGGAGAAACAAAAGAATTATGGTGGAAAATAATTAGTATGATTTTCCAAGTCAATTATGAAGGTTTGACTAAATAAGAAAAATTAGTCAAAAATAATTATGGAAAAATATTTTCAAGTGTTAGAAAATTAAGAAAAATAAAGATAATATTCTTTGAGAATTATATGATGCTGTATAATTGGTTTTATGACCAAATTACCCTTGAAAAAGTTACAAAGGAATTTAAGGTGAATTTAAGCTAGTTTAAGGCCTTTTATTTCGAAAATTCCAAATAAATATTTAGAAGGAGAATAAAATCTTAAGAAAATTTCTATGATGCCCCAAGAATTATAAGAAATTGTGGGATTAAAAAGAGACCTTCAAATATCCAAGATTGTTTCTAATTATGTGGACAAGTAGAAAAATCAATAATGAGAAGGAAAATAGTTTTTCTTTTTATTTAATTAATGGAAAATTGAGTTTGAGCTAAAGAGGGCATTTTAGGAAGAGAAAAATGAGGAGAATAATTTATAAATTTGATAGAAAATAATTACAAAGGCCAGAGTACTGTAATTATAGAAAAGAAATTAAACCCGAAGTAAAAGTGCACTCATAAAGTGTAAATTAGAGTCTTGCACTTTACTTGGCCTATAAGTTGTCACTTGTCAAGCCCCTATTAGAGTATAATTAAACTTTCCAAGTCCCAAGCCTCAAGTGGAGGAGAGTTTGACTTTGGAAATTAATTACAATTGGAATTAAATGATCAAGAGGGAAATTTCAAGAAGGGGTAGGCATTTGACACTTGGCATCTCATTAATGTTGGTAGGTGAGATATTTTATGCACATTAAATGAGCTCTTCCTGCCCATTTTCGCTGATCAAGTTTTGGCCAAGGAGAGGGCAAGAGGAAAAAGAGAGAGTTTCAAGGGAAATCAAGGAAAAGGGAGCTACTTTGATTATACAAGTGAGATTCAAGGTTAGTTTTTGGTTCTAAGTTGTCCCTTACCTTGTTTACTTGAGTTGTATGGTTAAAAATTTATGGTTCTCCCTTTTTTCTTGTACTAGCCAAATCATATATTTGTAGGGAAGGAAGTTTTGTTGCTTAAACTAGCTTGAACACTTTAAATCATGGTAGTTTCAAGTGATTTGGTGTTGTTTTTGAAAGATTTCTTAGTTGATTTTCAAGAGGGACTATTCGGCCAAGATGAAAGCTATAACCTAGGATGAGATTTTCAAAGTTTTGATGCTTCTATTGTGTTCAAAATGAAAAATGGTATAGGATAAACCTAAAGAATAAGTGTTGGAAGCATCAGAATCAAAGTTGTAATTTTTGGAGGTTCGATCACTTTTATTCTGCAAGAAGAAAGTTTATTTTTTTAAATCCAAGTACATATTTGGAATCTACATAAAAAATCATGTAGGAATGAGTCAAGATAGAATATTTAGGGTTAAGAAAACAAACTTTAAAAATTCTAAGAACAAAGATGGAAGCTTTAAGGGAGTTTAGGAGTTACTTGAGCTATGTTGTTAATTTTTATGTGGAATGGTTAGTAATATTACTGTCCCTTTTGTGATTTATCATGATTAGGTTTTGTTAATTATGGAGAATAGGAAGAAGGTCAAAGAATTAAAGAGCATTGGATTAAGATAGTAAGATTTAATTAACTTTAATGTTGATTGTTATATTGATTGCTATGCAATTTCATGTGCTATTATGTGGTTGAGCTAAATGATGATGATTGTGTAGCTATACTCCTTGCTTTAAGTGCCTTGGCTATTGCATGTTAGAGTGCAATATGTATGAGGTAAAGTAGTTCCCTATTAATAGCAAAAGTTTGGAATGCATGTAATTGATGCATGTTGATGTTTTGGTTGATTGATCTTGCTACTGGAATTTCATTGAAATCTATTCTCCATATGTAACTTAACACTTTAGGGGCTGAATCATCAAAGGGGAGACTGAAAATCCAAGGATAAAAATGGTGATGAACCATGAGGAAACAATTATGTTTGGTCATGTATAAGTATATATGCTTCATGCTGTAACCCTAAGCAGGATGCCAATTTTGAGCCATACTTTTGTTAAGTTCCTGGATGAATTTTTTTCACAAAATTTGGTATGCTTAAATTTCACATCATGAGCTTCAAATCAATAGGTAGCACATTAGAAATGGCTAACTATATGATTTTTAATGATTTTTCAAAATTAAGGTCCAGAATCTGAAAAGAGTTTTTATCAAAAGGACAGAGGTGACTTTAACAAAAACTTGACACTTTTTCAAATGGAATTGGTTCATAAGATTATTTTTTGTTGAAAGAGAATTTAAATAGATTTTTATATAATTTTGAACCACTCCATTTTGACTTTTCTAGATTAAGTTATGATTTTTCGAAGATGGACTAGAAAACTGGATTTTTACCAAATGAACAGTAAAAATCTGAAAAGTAGCGTCCTCAACGTCCTAAATGAGATTTTTGAGCCCAAGACCATCCAATGAGGTCTAAAATAGTTCTGAGTGAACTCTAAGTCATTCTAGAAGTAAGGTGTAATATTTTTAGTATCAAAGCGGAGGTTCTGGCATAGGATAGAATGCTCTGCTTAGGTAATGTGTCATTTTAAAGGAAAATTGACATATTGTTGCAGGAGAATATTACCGTTCAATTAGTGGATGGTTTGGTTATTACAATGAAGGGTGAAGTAGAATGGCTTGATGTGGCTATAATAGTGACTTAGAGGGTTCAGTTAACCAGAGAAGACCATGAGAACCTTTCCCTCAATTGTTCGATGGGGATAAGGACTATAACCTTATAGTGAATTTCTACCATGATACCTTATGGGAGAGTAACTCCGCCTGACATAGCCACAGTTGCTTCTAATGATCCTTAGAGGATTGGGATCATTGAAATATTTGATGATGATGGAGTTGGACTTAGTGAAGTCAAACTACTTCCAATCATGAAAGAATTCCACACCATAAAGGACCTAGCTGAGGACTTTAGGGAGAGGGGCTGGTACATTAAGCTTGACAAGAATCAGAATGCCCACGTGTACCTGAGATATCTGGAGGATATCCGAAAGCTTTACTATTATGTGACTAGGGAAGATGCTACTGTAGAGATGATGGACTGGACATTAGCATTACTTAAAGTACTCCCTAGGACCCGACTTTGAAAAAATAGTGTGAGAGACATTTATAATTGCATGGATAGCACTAGCTTCAATGATCTCATAGATGCCCTTGAGATCTTTATGAGGAATACCTTTCCTTGAAGTTAAGATGTGAAAGACTAGATCCTGACGATGACGGGCAGGCTCCTATAGCAGAATGAGTTCTGTTACCGGGATCAGATAATGAGATCCGATGTTGAGGAGTAGATCCTGAGCTTTGAGGGCTTCGCTAGTTCCCATTCCATGTAGTTAGTTGAACCTACACAGCACTGATGTAAGACTTGTATTGTTACAACTTAGTCTGGCATGCTTGATTGCTATGTATGTTTGAACTATATTGCTGTGACTAATAATTGATGCTTGAATGATGCATGACGAATGCATATTCTGTTAAATGAAATCCAACCATGTTGTTTATTCTTGTTCCTTCATTACACTACCTGTTTAGTTAGAGCGATGGTCAGAACTCAATGAAACCCTTCACTTAAGAGACCCTCAGGACACGACACAAGGGTCCCTCCTGATCCGTTACAATTAATTCCGGATCACTTAGAACGGCGGCAAAAGACCATCGAGGAATTGAGGTCGGCATAAGCCCGCCAGGAATAAGAAAGTGACAACACGATGACTACAACAGTAGCAATGGCAGTGGCTAACCTTGACAGGAGGCAAGTAGAAGAAGAAATTTTCACAGCTTAAGCATTAGGACAGTTGCCTAGATAGGTACCGCCAATAGTAGACCTTGATAGCATCTAGTAGTGGATGACTCATTTTTACAAACACAATCCACCATTCTTTAATGGAGTGTTTGACATCCAAGTGGCAGAGGACTGAATTAACTGCTTGAAAAAGATTTTCAAAGTTTTGGACTGTCTGACTAAGCGGAAAGCCTAAATGGCGATCTATAAGCTAGAAAGGGATGCCGACCGTTGGTGGAAGAACATCAAACTTATTCTTGATGCTCAAAACATAAGAGTGACATGGGAAGTGTTCCTGAAGCAGTTCTACAAAAAGTAATTTCTGAGGTCAGCCAAGGACGAAAAAGAAGCAGAATTCCTAACCCTGAACAGAAGAATAGCGAGCCATTTGATGAGTATTTAGCTATGTTTATCTGTCTTTCTCACTACTCTAGTTATCTGCGTTATTGAGATGATGAGAGGTGGACGATGAAAAAGATGGTCAGAGGATTGAAGCAGTCCTTAAGGGAGATGATTACTCTCAGACAGTTTGAGCACTTCAGCAAGGCAGTTGAGACCTACCGAATTACAGAGAACAGCTTGAACCATCATCTGATGGTTAAGTCTACTCCCAAGTCAGAGAAGGAAGATCAGGGTGGCACCTCTTTTAATGCCAACAGGAAGAGGAAGAGGCCATGGGACAACCGAAACAGTGAGAATGCAAGCTCCCAAATAGCAAGGAATGCCCAATTGTGACAAGAATCATGGTAACAGACTGTGTAGGGTCAAATAGGATGTCTGCTATATATAACATCCTGAATTTTAGGCCTAGAAGTACCAGAATTAGCTTGAATTGGGAAGACTACTAGACCTTTTATGACAGGAGTCCCAGAGGTTCCTTGGAAGGACAGAGGAATTTCTAGGGACTTAATCGCAAAAGGAAAGTTTTCTGGGACTAAGAAAAGAGAAAGTTAGAGACTCTAGTGAAGTCTCAAGACTCAAGAATGAGAAATAGAAATGAATATACACCAACAGTTATATTGGAGCCCCTAATGAGATGAATTATGAGGCTAAGCCAACTCAGGGGCAAAATCATAATTTTACAAAAGTTTCGGGCTAGTAAGGACAAAAATAGAAATTATGCCCAAAATTCTCAAAAGTTCCCCAAGAATGGAAAGAGGCCAAATAAGATGTTTTTGAGGCCCATATGATATTTTGAGAGTGAAAATAGCCCACAATAAATTATTGTGAAATTTCCCAAAAATAGTTATTTTTGAGGAAAATAGTGGAAATAAAGGCGATATAATTATTTTAATTACCTAAGGACTCCAAAAATTCAAGGAAAAATATAGATACACTCCCTAGGAATATATATGAATTTATAAAAATGTTTCCAATCATTGAAAATGTAGGAAATAATTTATGGGGAATTTACTTTTGAATTCCTATTGGTAAAGACTCGATTTCAGAGAATATGTGAAATAAATAACTAGAGGTCTTGAAAAACTCTAAAAACTTCCAGATCACACTTTTGGAATAAATAGGGATTTATCATGAAAATAAATGGAATTTTTGAAGCCCTTAGCTATTTTTTCCTAATAGGGACCAAGAAATCATGTAACCAAATGATTTTTAGAGTACCCTAACCAATTCCATTGCTTCCTAATCAGTTTTTACCATTTAGTTAGCATCCAACAAGGTCCAAATTCATGCTCATCATGACTAGAATAGCTAGCTTATGTGCTGGGCAAAGTTTCAACCATTGATGAAAAATGACTTGGAAAGCAAGATGCAAGTAGATGGCTAGGATTTGCTGATGGCTTGACTTTAATTTTTGGTCATGTTTGGCACTTGAAAATGATTGCCAAAGGGGAAAGAACCAGCAAAAATTGTGGCCTATAAATACCCCCATAATTCTCCTAAAATTCGTGTAAAAATATGGAAAAATAGGGGAGGTTCTGCACAAATTTTTCTTGAGTTCTAAACACCTTCAAAACCACTTCTAATCCAAGGCTATTCATCAAGCTTTGATCAAGGACTCCTTAAGGTATGTTTAGGCTTTAATTTGGTGCATTTCCAATGGCTAACTCATGAGTTCTTGGTAAGGGAAACTGCTAGAAAATTCTGGTTGTGCTAGAAATCTTAGGAAATGGATAACCAACCTCCCATTCACTTGCAAGGTTCGGCCAAATGGAGTGACAAGAGGGAGAGACTAAACAGCAAGGGAAAAGTAGGAGGAGAGGAAGATCATGTAATCCCAAGCCAATCTAAGGTTCAAAGCAAGGTATGTTTATAGATTTTGATATAGTTTTCAACCCCCTTGCTATTTTTTTGAGATTGGATGTTGGTTTGGTTGAGTTTTAGATGGTTAAAAACCTAGGCCAGGGTGCTACACGAATTTAATTGGGATAGGATATGATGATATGGATGTTAGAAACAAGTTTAAAGGCTTGCAAATGACAAGAATCAAGTGGTTTTGTGTTGATTTTGCAAGAAATCCAACTTCCCCTTTTGACTTGTAGTGTTTGACCAATTCTATTTAAGGGGGAAGGAGTTGGATTTTGACTGTTTTGAGCTTGGAAATGAATTCTATATACCAAAATTATATGGGAATATTATTTGAAAATAGTTTTAGGAAGGTTGGAATCAAAACTTAAAAGTTAGAGTTCAGGTATGTCCAAGAAAGAATCAAGTAGAGATAAGTTGATGACTTGATTCTAATAATTGTTTTGCATAATGTATTGATTGGTTTAGGACCTTGAGACATCCAAGAGGATGTTTGGGACACTAACCAAAGGCTCATGCACTTGAAAGAATAAGGGAGCTAAAGGAAAAGCAAGAGGAAAGCCACGTTACAAGGTAGTGAACTTACCTATAATGTGTGCTTGATATGTATACTTGTGTGATGTGGTTGTGTTGCCATGTGATTGAGCTCAAATTATTCTTATCTTTTTATTACATCATCCATGGTTTTGTTGCATTTTCTGGCTCTTTTGGCTATAATTGAGCTTATTTTAGATTAAGAGTCCATGCATTGAGTTAGTGTCTTTTTTAGGGTAAAATCATCATAATTAGTTATTAATTGTATTCAGTTAATTTCTAGGACAATTGATGCCTTAAATTGTTGCTTTTCAATGTAGGACACCTGAGATTGGAGCCAAGGTTGAAGACTCAAGGCACACAAAGCAAAGAGGAGCCTCTGCTATGGTTCGCTGCGGCGAACCCCTCGTATCAGCACATTCAGACCTGACCATTTCGGGAAAAATTGACTTGCCCACTTCCATGAACCGACCCAGACACGTCATATTCGGGTTAGAAACCCTATTTTCAGTATGAATGAGGTCACACACTGACATCTAGCCACCATCCATGTTTTCTCTTCATCTTCTCTCATCTCTCCCACCAGAACCCTAATCCCTCACCTTCCACTGTCATCTTCATCCATAGGCAACACTGAGTCAATTTCAATGGAGATGTTTCTGCACACCATGAGTGGCTAGGCTTCCTCCAGCTCTTGAAGATGGATGATTGGCATGAGTTCTAAGAGCTTAAAAAGGGGAGTTTCAGTTTCATCTTAGTTTTAGCTATGTATTTATGAATTCCTAGGTCTAGGATTTGTAAATTCTTAGTGAAAGACTTGATTGATCTGTAATCATTAGTTGATGATTCACATTTGTAGTTGGATTGGTTAATGTTGGATTTCATGCTTTAATATATGTAGTTACATATATGTTCTTTGTAGCTTTCTTGATTCTCTTCATCTTGCATGGTCATGTTTTGATGATGAGTTGATTTTCTGTTACATTGAACCATTTGCATTAATCATTCTTAATTACACATTAGGGAAGCTTAACAATGTTTTCATTAATGAGTTCATTAATGTAAGCATTGAACTCAATGAGTTATTGAGGTTGTTATCAGGAAAACCTAATAAATTTATAAAACTCCCACATCTTAAGAGAACTATAATTGGCAAGAATCCATTTTCAAGAGGTTTTACCAATTGATTCAGCACTTGATTTCTATCCATTTCATCTTAATCTCCCAAAAATCCAAAAATACATTTACATTCTATTGCATTTTATCTTAATTGCAAGTCTCAATGAAAACCTGAACCTTTTCCAACTCAATTTGTATTACCATGGCATTTAGTTAATCTAGGATCATAATTTCGGCTCCACAAGTGAAAGGACCCGAGGTTGTGCCTATAGTACAATCCTTGGATTAATTTTGAAATTGGCCCCAAGGTGTAAGTAAGACAAGTCAAGGCGATTTTCACCATGATGTGACTAAAATATGATGAAATGTTTACAAGTTTATGTTATGTTTTTCCTTAGCAATATGTTATGAAAGCATGAAATGCTTTAGCTTACTTTCCATGGCATTTGTGTGTTAATATTATAACATGTCATGCATGTGCATTATGTCTTACATGGTTATGGGTAGTGTTTGCTACTGAGATTCTCTCAAATCTCACCCTCCCTTAACAATCCTAATAGGTGCTATAAGCTTGAAGGAAAAATCAAGAAGTAGAAGTGTAAGATAAAGAGAAGAAACCATCATGTCTTATGTTTCCATAACATGCTATGTTATGTAACTATTATGTTAGTTGATGTTATAATCATGTCATGTATATTCGATGATGTTTAAAATATTTATGGCATGTAAGATGGCATGAGATTATGTATGGAAATAGTATACACAATGACAACATGGGAAATGCAAGAAATGAATTTATTTGAAAATGTTGAATTAAGTTAGGGAGTTAGAGAGTCTCTAAATAAGCCACGAATTGGTGCTAATGATGAGACAGAGCAAATGAATGAATTTTGCCATAAAATTTGGTGAGTATTTAGAGCACATCCTGAGATTTAAAAAAGTGGTAGGTCACATGAAATGGATGTGTATGTTAACAGTTATGGCTGTTCAAAGTTGAGACAGGACTTCTAGAAAACACTGTTGTAACCAGATGAACCATAATCTTTGATGATTAAACTGTACAAATTGGCAAGGTTTAAGTCTAGATTGTTATTTTTTCCTTATAGAGAATTAAAAAAGATTTATGTGAAAATTAGAACCACTCCATTTTAATTTTTCTGGAATTAGTTATGATTTTTCAAAGTTGGCCCCCAAATTCTAGAATATGCAGTGAACCGTGACCGTACAAGTCAAACTTTAAAACTTGCTTTTCTAACCTTAAGGCCATCGAACGTGGTTCCGAATGTTGCTGTATGATGCGCTAAAGTGTATAAAAGTGAGTTGTGACACTATACTTGTGGTAAGCCCAGACACTTCTCGAGAGAATGCCCGCATAATATAGAGAAGGCAAGGCCACGTACCCAAGGACGAGTATTTGCCTCACGGGGGAAAAAGCCTGGAAGTCTCCAGAAATGATCCAAGATATGATCATTATTAATAACTCCCCAGTGATTGCAATATTTGATTTGGGTGCTAGTCATTCTTTTATCTCGTATGTCTATATCAAAAGACTTGGCTTAGTTATGAATACTGTTGTACTGCCTTAGATATGATATGTGTGCCTTCTATGAAATTGATGAGGTAAGTGGATTGAATTGGTTGTCATCCCATAATGGCAAGGATAAAACCTTGATCCTACCCCCAAGAGAAATGTAGTTAAATCCAGAAGTTAAGTTGAACTTTATAACAAAAGCCCAGACGGGCAATGGTATGATAAATGAAGCTAAGTAAGACTAGTAGAGGTTAAGAGAAAAATGTGTTTCATCATGAGGAACTAAGGGAATTAGTGGTGATGAATGAATATAGAGTGATTACCAAAGGAGGTGGTAACTTTCATCACTGCAAACAAGAATTCTAGTCACGATGAACGAACACAATAACTCTCAGATGTTGAGATAGTAGCTCCACGAGACACGACGACTCTTAGAGGTCGTAAAGAGTAAGATTAGTAAAGGTAAGAAAGAGAGAGGTAGCCACTATTTAGGGTTATCGAATTCCCCCTCAAGAAAAAGAGTAATGACAATGAGTTGAATAAGATAGTTAATGGTTGAATCTAAACACTACTAAGAAGGTGTAGTAGCAAGCTAAGCTAGACAAACTCTTACAGCCTCGTTAGGGCTTGTAAATCTCACTATTGTTTCCTTGATGGTTTCAGTGGCTATTTTCAGGTTCCCATTGCACCTCAAGATCAAGAGAAGACTACATTCACTTGTCCCTTTAGTACATTTGCATATAGAAGAATGCCATTTGGACTATGCAATGCACCGGGCACATTCCAAAGGTGTATGCTATCCATATTTAGTGATTTGCTAGAGAATGGGATTGAGGTGTTTATGGATGACTTTACTATCTATGGAAATAATTTTGATGAATGCTTAGTGAACTTGGAAAAAGCTCTATCTAAATGTGTTGAAAAGGACCTTATCTTGAATTTTGAAAAATGTCACTTTATGGTCTAACAAGGAATAGTTCTAGGTCACCTAATTTCTGAAAAGGGAATAGAGGTAGATAAGGCAAAAGTTGAAGTAATTTCATCTTTACCCTATCCAACAAATCTTAAGGAGCTTAGATCTTTCCTAGGCCATGCTGGATTTTATAGAAGGTTCATAAAAGATTTTAGTAAAGTGACTTTTCCAATGTCCACATTACTGCAAAAAGATGCTTCCTTTGATTTCACTGATGAGTGTAAAATGTCTTTTAATGAGATTAAATCCAGATTGACTTCTCCACCTATTTTGACTTGCCCTAATTGGAATCTACCATTTGAATTGTGTTGTGATGCCTCTAACAATGCAGTGGGTGCAGTTTTGGGACAAAAGGATGGTAAGGTTTCCAAAGTTATTGCTTATGCTTCAAAGACACTAGATAAGGCTCAAACTAATTACACAACTACTGAAAAGGAGCTCTTTTCCATTATTTTCGCATTAGACAAGTTTTAGACCCTATCTAATTAACTCTAAAGTTACTGTTTTCACTGATCATTCTGCTATTAAGTAACTTTTCAGCAAGCCACAATCCAAACCGAGGCTCTTAAGGTGGATGTTGTTGATCCAAGAATTTGATATTGACATCAAAGACAAGCCTGGAGCAGAAAATGTGGTGGCTAACCATCTAAGTCGCTTACCAAAAACTACAAGGGGAGTAGTTGATTCAGATTTTATTTGTGACGAGTTTAAGGATTGTTCTGTTTCTACCTTGTCTGTCATGGAACCTTGGTATTGTCACATTGTCAACTTTTTAGTTGCTGGTCTAAATCCTTCTTCATTATCTCATTTTCAAATGCAGAAGATTAAGAGTGAGTCTAAACACTATATTTGGGATCCTCCAATCCTTTGGAAGGTATGCAGTGACCAAATCATTCGAAGATATGTGCCAAATGAAGAATTTCAAGACATCCTGCATGCTTGCCACTCTCAAACTTGTGGAGGTCATTTTAGTGCTAACAAGACTGCAAGAAAAATATTGGAAGTTGGTTTGTATTGGCCAACACTCTTTAAAGACTCTTATGAGTATTGCAAGAATTATGATATTTGTCAAAGATTTGGTAGCCTAACTAAGAAACATGAATTACCCCAACACCCAATGCTTTTCTGTGAGGTGTTTGAAGTATGGGGTATTGATTTTATGGGCCCCTTTCTTCCTTCTATGGGTTTTACATACATTCTTCTTGCAGTTGATTACCTTTCACGATGGGTAGAGGCCATAGCAACCAAAAAGAATGATGCTGCCACTGTTTCAAAATTTCTGAAAAATAACATCTTTTCTAGATTTGGCATTCCTAGAGTAGTAGTTAGTGATAATGGCACTCATTTTTGTAATAAATTGCTACAAGGGTTATTCACTAAGTATGGTGTGACACATAAGACATCCACACCTTATCATCCCCAAAGTAATGGGCAAGCTGAAAATGCAAATAGAGAAATCAAGAAGGTGTTGGAACGAATAGTTAAACCATCTAGGAAGGATTGGAGTGCCAGATTAGATGATGCTTTGTGGGCATATAGAACTGCATTTAAAACCCCAATAGGCATGTCTCCTTATAGGTTGGTTTATGGTAAGATGTGTCACCTACCGGTTGAGATTGAACATAAGTCTCTTTGGGTTGTAAAAGCATGTAACCTTGATTTTGATTTTGCTGGCATGGAAAGATTATTGCAATTACAGGAACTTGAAGAGTTGAGACTTGAAGCATATGAGAATTCCAGGTTCTACAAGGAGAAGACGAAGATGATTCATGACAAGCAAATCCTAAGGAAGACTTTCAAGGTTGGAGATAAAGTGTTGCTGTACAAGGCACGATTCACATTTAAACCTGGGAAGCTGAGCACTAGATGGGAAGGACCATACTTGGTCACTAAAGTGCACAAGTTTGGTATGATAGAATTGCTAGATGAGAAGAGCAGCAAGACTTTCAAGGTCAATGGCCACCTGCTCAAAATTTACAAGGAAAATTTTGATCCACCATAATCTCAGGTTGTCCCCTTCCTTACATATTTTAGTCTGTGGTTATTTGATTATTTTCATTCTTGAACTCCATTTTTGAACAAGTGTGGGGGGGGACATAAATAGTAGCAAGTATAGGTTATTTTTAGTTTGTTTTAGAGTATTTTGTTCTTTCTTTCCATTCCTTCCTTGACCGTTTTTCCTTGCTATCTTTTGGTCAAATGTGCATTGAGGGCAATGCAAGGATCAAGTGTGGGGGAGTGAATGTTGTGTTTTTGTGTGTTTTGTGTCTTTTGTAAACCTCAGTTTTTCAGCAAATTTTTGAAGGTTTAAGCTTGCTTCAGGAATTCTAATGTTACATTTATGACTGATTTGATTTGGAAATTAATATCTTGAAGTGAAATTTTCTAATGCATAGAGATTAAGCATGATGTGTTCTTTAGCTGAAGTGAATGAATATGGAAGACAAAGCCTAGTTGGAAGGATTCTTTGAGCCTTTATATTCAATTCTGGTGTGTGCATTCACTTATTTCTTATGCTCTCTAGAACTTGTCTTAGTTCTTAATCAAGACTACATGCAACATTAGTACTCTTGAACATGATTGAGGCATTCATTCAAATTAGCCACTTAGACCAAATGGCTAAACCCTACACGATTTATCCCTTGTTACCCATTTGAGCCTTTTAGCTGAATTTTTCCATTCATTTCACTCTCAATTATAAAACTTCTTTCCTACAAGGATGCATATTTCATTTCATTCATTCTTTTCAGAATTCACTAGCATTTTGATGGATTCAATTGATGGATTGATATGAGGAGATGCATACTTGAGCTTTGAAAAAAAGAAACTGAAAAGGAAAAAAAAGAAAGAAAAAGAAAAGAAGAAACATGCGAATGTAAAAAGAAAGAAAAGAAAAAAAAGAGAAAGAGAATAGAAAAGTTGAAAATAAATGAAAAAGCAAGAAAGGAAAAGAAAGTGGGAATAAAAGCACCTTTATAGCTTAGAAATTCAAGATCAAGAAATCAAACCTTAAATTGAACATTACTAATGCTATTGAATTCTACACATTGATTCACATATTAACTCCATCCTCATATGCATTCTTGTGCATTTCTTCCCCACCTTTACATTACAAGCCACAAAAGTCCTCTTGATTCTTGAGTACTTATGTATTTGAGTGGTGGAAAGGTAGAGCTATTACAAGCATATGGTAGAGCATTTGAATAAGTGAATTGAGTGAAAGAACCTTTAACACTTGTGAGTTGAGTGATATACTAATTCCCTTGTGTGGTCTTCTATATCTTATTCACTTAGATTAAATTACATATCATTGCTTAATTTCTTTGCATTAGAATGTTCCATGGATGGATGTTGGTTGAAGAATCATTGTTGGTTGCAGTTGTAACTTGAACTTTTGAGCTTGCTTATTCCTTTCTCTCATCCTTCTCTTTCACAATATGTTTAGACCTGATTTGCCTAGGAGTGCAAAAGTTAAGTGTGGGGGAGTTGATAAGTCTCATTATTTGCATACATTTTTAGCCCTAAACTCATGCTTTTGCCATCTATATTTGCATACTTTAGACATAATTAGCTTCCATTGTGCATAAGAGTTGGTGAGAGGAATTGTGAGGTTTTACAGGTGTTTTTACATGTTTTTATATGATTTTATATGTGTGTACTTTTGATCCTTGCTTTGGTGTGAATTTCAGGGAGTTTCAGTTCTGTCTGAGGCGCCACGACGGATTTGGTAAGGCGCCACGGCGGATTTCCAAGGGGACTCTCGATAAAAAGATCCGCGGCGGATGGACAGAGGCGCCACAGCAGATTGGTATTTACATGAAGCTCAGGATCACTAATCAAAACGGCACCGTACAGGCCAGGCGCCATGGCCGATGGACAGAGGCGCCGCGGCGGATGACGAAAAATTCCAAATTTAAATACAGAGTCGCGCGCTTCAACCCAGATACCAGATTCCAGTTCCTCATTCATCTCCAGACGCGATTTTCTTGTTCTCTCCACCTTCTCTCAATTCCTTCTTCCATTTTCGTCCAAATTCATCAATTTCTACCGATCAATCATGAATCTTTCATCAATTCTTGCTGTTTCTACCCTAATCCAGAGTATGAGTAGCTGAATTTCCAAGTTTTCCTAGCAATGAAGCTGACCTGAGTTCATAGAGCTGAACAGGGAGTCGTTTCAGATCTATTTTCCACTTTCTATTCTAAGGTTCATTTGTTTCAGTTGAACAATTGTGGTTAGAATGAAGGTTGGATGGTTAGATTTATGTTTCTTGGAATTTAGATCTGATTGAACATTCAGATGTGAGTTGTGTCCTTTAATTCAGTTGAATAGAGGATTCTCTTTGGATTTGTAAATCTAATTCGTTTTTACTTGGATTGTTGTTCTGTAAATCTGAATTTTGGTTGAATAAATTGATGATTCACAGTTGTGATCATTCTTAGAGAATTGCAACTCGCTTCTCAAGTGTTCTTGTCAATTGATTTTCCTTCTCACAGACTAAGACAATGAATCTAGTAAGATAGTTGTTTCTGATCTGTGTTAAGAGAGATTTGAGCAGTAGCTGAATCTATCCATTTAATTGACATTAAGAGACTCCAAATTATAAGATTGAACAAGGAAGGTTGGATAAATTGCTAGGGAAACTACTATCTCTTATCTAAATCTTCTTTTGCATTTTACCTTTCATTAGCTTTGTTTCTTGTTTCAATTTTTGTTTTCTGAAACTCAAGCTTTCATCTTGGTAATTTGATAATTAAAAGTGAATTGTTAAGAATTGAAATACAACTTAAGGCTCCTTGAGAAGAATGACCTAGGTAGTGCCTCACTTGCTGCATTTCCCTAGTAAAACTTTGATTACCTAGCGACAAGGTGTATCAGGGTCTACCCAAAATTAAGATCCCATCCCCACCTTGTTTATTAGGCATATCCAAGACATAAAAATCGGTAGGGATAACTAAGTCTTTGACTTTTACTAGGATATCATCTAAGAAGCCATGTGGGTCTCTCATGGTCCTATCAGCCAACTAGAGCATCATGGTGGTAGGTTTAAGACTTTTGATTTATAAGGACTCATACATTGACCTAGGCATAACATTAATGGCAGTACCTAGATCAAGTAAAGCCTTAGGAATAGTTATCCTACCTATAGTACAAGGTATAGTGAAGGAACTAGGGTCATGACATTTGATTAGGAGTTGTGATTTGAACAAAGTAGACACACTAGAGGGCAACTGGACTCGTTTTTTAGGTTTAAACTTCCTCTTATGTGTGCATAACTCTTTTAAAACTTTGGCATACTTAGGGATCTTTTTAATCAGTTCAAGCAAGGGTATATTTACTTCAGCTTTTCTAAAGGTTTCAAGCAACTTATTATCTTGTTTTTCATTGGCAATCTTCATATCTTCCAAGTAAGATTAAGGAAAAGGGATTTCATTGAGATTTACCTTTTTACCCTCATTGCTCAAGGCATCATGAGTGCTTGCTTCAGCTTTGTTTTTCCTTTGTTTGCCCTTACATTTCGACCCTTCCATAGGTTTCTCCTCTTCTTGTGCATCTTTATGTTCTTGGGATCTCTTTCTCCTAAGAAGTTCCTCCTCCTTGGAACTTTCAGATTTGTCCAACTTTATAGAGGTGAGTGAAGAACTCTCTATTTCTTGCTCAGATGCATCTTTGTCTACCGTTTCATCCTTAAAGTGGACCCTTCTACTACTTCTTAAGAATATCGCATTAAGGACTTGGGGGTTGATCACCGTGTTGGAAGGAATGCTACCCCCACTCTTAGCTTGCATATCATTGACTGTATTGGACAATTGGGTCAGATGACTAGTAATGTTGGCATTCTTCAAGGTGAGCTCCTCTAATTTTTTATAACATCTGAGTTATCTTTCTGCATCCCTTACAATATAGTGGTTATGGAGATGAACTTGTCATCACTTTCCTTCATTCGCCCCTCTATGTTTGTCATCTGAGCAGCCATACTCTTCAAAAGCTGAGAAGTGTCATCCCCTCTTTATGGTTGAGACACCACTGTCTGTTGTAAAGTTGTCACCACTGCTCTTAAAGGATCTTGAAATGTGCTTGAGGAGGCCCAGGGATTGTGGAACTGATTGCGTTGGAACTGGTCTGGTCTATTTGCTCTCCCACCCCATTTGAAGTTTGAATGATCTCTCCAATCGAGGTTGTAGGTGTTTAAGTAGAGGTCCCTTTTCTGATATTGCCCCTCTCTTCCTTGGTACATGGCATTCATTTCTTCAACTGGCCCAGGGCAATTTGAGGTAGTATGCATCAGTGAATGACAAACTTTACAACTTGTAGCTATTAGGGCAAGAGAGTGAGTTTTTTGTTGGAGCGAAGGCTTTCACCATATTTGCAAGTTTAGACATGTCTTGGGCTAGCTTTACCAAAAGGGGGTCTTGTAACACCATATGTTTAAATCAATTAACTTTCCTTGCAGAAGCATTTGAAATCATTTTTCAAGGCTAAAAATGATGAAAAATCAAGTTTGAAAATTTTCATTTACGAGTTACTATTTATTGTCACCCTAAAATCAAGTTTGAGAATTTGTTTCCTTAACCCTAAAAATTCTCTCTTGACTCATTCCTACATGATTTTTCATGTATATTCCAAATATGTGCTTGGATTTAAGAAAATAAACTTCCTTCTTACAGAATCAAAGTGACCAAACCTATAGGGTTCATTATCTAAAAATTACAACTTTGATTCTAATGCTTCCAACACTTATTCTTTAGGTTTATCCTATACCATTTTTCATTTTGAACACAATGAAAGCACCAAAACTTTGAAAATCTCATCCTAGGTTATAGCTTTCATCTTGGGTAAACAGTCCCTCTTGAAAACCAACCAAGATTTTAACTCAATTAATGAGGATTATCGATCAAGTGATGGATCATCGCTTTATCGATCAAGTGATCGATAAAACGCAGCAGAGACACTTATACTGATATGTAAACTAGAGAAAGATCAGAATCACTTTTGATCATAAATCACTTAGCAAAATAATCAAGATGATCATGCATACTAAAACCAGTTAGAAAGGAAATAGATAATTGAATATGAGAAATATCATAGCTTGTTGAAATTCCATGATCGATCAGTTAATCGAATACTTGTTAATCGATCAGATTATCGATAACCCAAATGTTACAGAAATGAAACTTCAGTCAATGTTGATCGAACACATTATCGATAAACTCAAGATCGATAATGTCATCGATAAACACCATGTGAAAAATATTCAATGAAGAGCAAAGGCTAAATGGTTTGATCGAATAGGTGATCGATTAGTGAATGTTCAATCAGGTTATCGATAAAATGTGAGACAGAGACTTTGTCCTGAAACATTTTATCGATCACGTTATGTGTAAAAGAACTATTCAGAATGGTTCAATTATCGATAATGTTATCGATAATTTAACTATAGAAGAACCAAGTAGGAGCAGATGAAACATTGATTATCGATCATGTGATCAATAATTTGGTGATCAGTCAGGTTATTGATCAGCAGCTTTGATAAGTACCTGCATTCAGAGAGTTAGCGAACAATATTCGATCATATTATCGATAACTGGTTGATCGATAATGTGATCGATAAATGATGACTAAATCAAAGTGCAGAATGAGTAAAGTGTATTACCATTTATCGGAGTCTTTATTGATAACTGATTTATCGATCACCTGATCGATAAATACACTTCAGATTTGGTTGTCTTAGCTATTTCATGTTTGATTGATCTACATTATTGATCAAGTGATCGATAATTCACAGTAAACTTCTATAACCTCTACGTTAATAATTATCTATCGTTTTATCGATCAGTGGATTATCGAACAGCTTATCAATCAAAATATCAGTTATGTTCCTTGTTTACACAACCAATTTATCTGACAGCTTATCGGTAAACACTGGATCGATCAGATGATCGATCAACATACTGAACCACTTTTATCTTACTTTGTTATCATCAAAACCATAATCCTAACAACAATTATGTGTTGTCATGTGTAAGTATATATGCTTGATATTGTAACCCTAAGCAGGATGCCAATTTCAAGCCACATTTTTGTTAAGTTTCTAAACGAATTTCTTCACAAAATTTGGTATGCATAAAGTTCATGTCATGAGCTTCAAATCAATAGATAGTACATTAAAAATGGTCAACTATACAATTTTTAATGATTTTTCAAAGTTAAGATCCAGAATCTGGAAAAAGAGTTTTCACAAAAAGGACAGAGGTGACTTTCACAAAAACCTGACACTTTTTCAAATGGAATTGGTTCACAAGATTATTTTTTCTTGAAATAGAATTCAAATAGCTTTTTATATAATTTTGATCCACTCTATTTTGATTTTTTTAGATTAAGTTATGATTTTTGGAAGTTGAACCAGAAAACTAGATTTTTACCAAATGAATAGTAAAAATCTGAAAAGTAATCCTCAACGTCCTAAATGAGATTTTTGAGTTCAAGACCATCTAACTTGGTCTAAAATGATTCTGAGTGAACTCTAAGTTGTTCTAGAAGTAAGGTGTAATATTTTTGATATCAGAGCAGAGGTTGTGGCATAAGATAGAACGCTCTGCTTAGATAATGTATCAGTTAAAAGGAAAATTGACATATTGTTGCAGGAGAATATTACTATTCAATTAGTGGATGGTTTGGTTATTACAATGAAGGCGAAGTAGAATGACTTGTTGTGGCTACAATAGTGACACAGAAACACTCTAATCTTGCGTTTTGGCTCTTATGGATTTGTGGCTCCTTCAATGCTCCATCTTGGGTTTTAAATCCTTCTCTAAATTCCTAAAAATAACAGCAAAGAGCTTTGTAAAAATTAACTGATTACATATCAAGGCTATCATGATTTGGATGAGATAAATGATCCTTTTTATCGTTAAACAGCATAATGCAATGCATGAATCGATATAATCAAAAGGATACAAATGCATGCATAATGAGGGTAAAAATATTGCAAAACATCATAAAACACTTAGAAAAACCAGGTAAAGATTGGGTTCTATCACTCCCCCACACTTGAACCTTTGTACTCCTGGACAAAGACTTGAATTATTCCAAAGAAAGTACAGGCACAATTAAGGAAACTAGCATGCTCAAAAATGATCTCAAGAACCAATCAATCAACATTCTTTAGGAAAACAAAAATGATAACATAAACAATGCCAAGTAATTAGATACAAGGTGCAATTGACTCTAAATGCATGAATACTAGAGATCTACTCAAAGGGTGTAAGTGTTTAACTTACTCATCTCTCCTTATTAGGGTTCTTTTCACTCAAAATTCAAGTAGCAAACACCCTACTATAAGCTTGTAGGAGCTCTAAAATATCCACTACCATTTAGCATTCATGTAAAGAATCAACAGGGCTTCTAAAGTTGTAGTGATGGAAAGGCTAGATGGAGTGGAAAAATGGTAAAATCGAGTGTCAAGAATTAAAGTAATGTGAGTCATATATCATCTATTCTTAGACAAAGAAGTTTAGATCATAATCTTCTACCACCAAGGGAATACTTTATTCAATTTTATTTTGTTGCTATAGCTTATGTATATAAATATGTACTTTTTGTTTGCTTTTGTTTGTTTTTTCTTCACTTTTCTTTTTGCTTTTCTTTCTTTCTTTCTTCCTTCTTTTTTTTTCTCTTTAAAATTCCCAATAAGAACCTGTAAAGGTTAGGAAATCTCAGTTATCAAGATAAAATCAACTCCATTAAAATTGTAGTTCAAGCACTCAAGATGTAAATGAAGTGAAAGAAGTGAAGGATCAAAATGGTTTGACAATAGATAGATGTTTGGGTAAAAAGGTACAGAAAAAAATGCCTCTATCATATTCAAAATCATAAATACAAATGTAATTTTGACCAAGAGCTAAAACAAGTTCTAGAGAATGCAAACCACATGGATAATCACTAAATTTAGGAATCAATGCTCAAGAATATCCTTCCAACAAGGCTTTAAATCTCAACTGCTCATACAAAAAGTTTTAATCAATATGCATTAGTCACAAGGTATTAGGACACTGATCATAAAAGAGAACCTTAGGATGATGATCAAAAAGATCAAAATAATCACTTGAGGATATTCTTGAATCTCAAGAGTGCCCATAAAGTCCTAGAGAAATCATTTTCAAAACCCAGAATTCTTAAAAGCTCAAAGATGGGTATGGTTTTTGAGAAAACTTTTTGATGCCACGAGGTTAGATTAAAAAGGCAATGATTGGTCGGCAAAACATGCAAAGATAGCATAAAAAGATTCCTTCTATACAGCGTTTCATAAAGCAAAGAGAAGGAAATAGATGCACAAAAAAAGGGATCTAGGTCGTGACCTGAAACAGTGTGGTCACAACTTGAAGTCACAAAAAACACCTAGTTAGGAAGGGGGTTAAGGTATGAGGTCGTACCCTAAAATCAGTGAGGTCACAACCTGAAGTCATAGAAAGCTACTAAAACGAAAATTTTTAAAGCCTAGCATATTTTTAACAAGTAACCTTTTTAGCAAGCATCAACACAGTCAATAATGATCCAATTTACAGTAATTCACTATCCAAAAACAATTCAAAACTAAAGAATGATGATGAAAGATTGGATTTTGGGGAAACAAATTAAGCGAGAAATTTCCAAAATAATGAAGCAACACTGGAGCAAATGCAACAAGCAACAAAAGCCCCTCTCCCACACTTAAATATGGCAATGTCCTCACTGTTAAAGGGAAAGGGGAAAAAGAATAGCAGCAATCAAGGATAAGCAAAAAGAACACAACCATTCATCACAATAGAGTCTCAATACAACCAAAAAGTAACTTTAAGTACAGAGTTTGTAGCAAGATACTCAGGAACAAAAGAAAAACACAAAAACAAAAACAAAAGAAGCAGCAAAACACTCAATCTTCCTCCTCTCTTCTTTCCTCTTCTACTTCAACATCCTCTCCTCCCTTCTTAGAAGCAGTAGCTATGGCACCAGAGGACTATCTTGGACTCTCATTGAAGTAGCTTGTGGTAGGAATAGAGCTCTACTAAAAGCTTGCTCATAACCTAGAGGAAGAGCAACCTTGAGAGTCTTGGCCATTTCCAGCTTCAAAGGGTCCATAAATCTTTGCCTTCTGCACTCATTGGACAAAACAATAGCCTTTTGCTCTTGAAGCTCCTCGCTCATACTAGTCACTTGTTGACTAAGAGTGGCAATCTGCTCACTCAAGGTGGCAAAGGTAAAACTAGAACCACCCTCAACTGCCTCCTCCTTAGGATCCTTTCCCACTACCCTCTTTCCTCTCTTTCTACTTTTGTTGGTCTTCGAAGCAATATAGCATCTAGTAGTAGTGGGCTCCGGGGTTAGGTTAGTCTTGTGTGTTGGTATCCCATTCGCTATACATAAGTTGGTGATTAAGTGTGGGAATACCAATAGGGTCTGAACATTGTTAACATAATGTAAAATTTTGTCAAAGGCTATGATACCAATATCAACCAGCTGCTTGGTCATTAGAAGATATAGTAGGAAGGTGCCCTCTTTGGGAACATCAGAGATATAAGCTACCGGCATCACATTGTAAGACATAAAGTTCAACAAATCTTGGCCTCATCGTTTATATTCTTCCTCCTATTTTCCTTAATGGTCTTGCCAGCTCCCTCAACTCCTATGGTTTGAAAAGCCTCATTCTAAGGGACTTCACCAAGTTTAGTCTTAAAACTCTAGAACTTGCAGTGGGGAATATCAGGCAGCTTGTAGAAAGACTTAACCATAACTCGATTAAAATAACACTCCTTCCTTCTAAAGTTGATCCTTATGTGTCACATCCAGCATTATGGTAATTAGAGATAAAAAATATTCTCAAATTATCAAGGATTAAAAATGATAAGGAAAAGTCAAAGGATGTTGGTGGAAAATAATTACAGTAATTTTCCAAGCCAATTATAGGAAATTAACTAATTAAGAAAAATTGGTCAAATGTAAATAAGGAAAAAATATTTCCGAGCCTTGGAAAATTAAGGAAAAATAGGGATAATATCCTTTGAGGGTTATATGAAATTATAAAGTTGGTTTTATGACCAAATTACCCTTATAGAAATTATGAGAGAATTAAAGGGTGATTTGGGCTAATTAAGGGATTTTATTTGGAAAATTCCAAATAAATAAATTAAGGGGAATAAAATTCCAAGAAAATTCATATGAGATCCCAAGGAATTATAAGGAATTATAGAATTAAATGGAGACCCTCATGTATCCAAGATTTTTTCCAAATAATGATGAAAAGTGGGAAAAATCCCTAAAGAGAAGGAAATTAATTTTCCTTTTTAATTAATTATTAGGAAATTGATTTTGAGACAAAGAGAGCAATTTGGTAAGATAATAATGAGGAGAATAAATTAAGGATCTGACAGAAAATAATTACAGAGGCTAAGCTACTGTAATTATAGAAAAGAAGTTAAACTCAGAGCCTAAAGTATACTGATAAAACAAGATTGGTGTTTTGCAAATCTAAGGGACCCTATTGAGCCATGTGTCAATGTCACACCCTGATAATTTTATCCTAATTGATGAATGATTTGAGACTGACTAGGGTCAAATAGTATAGTAGACTGGTAGAGGATCCAGGCTATGAGGAAAAATCAGGATAGGGACATAACGGTCATTTTTGAAAAGATCGGTCAAGAAAGGGCAGTATTGGAAATAATGTCCGAAATTCCTGAAAATTCCCAGAAAATCATGAAAAATAGAAAGGAGGGTACAGAATAATGTTTGAGGCTTAGAAGGTGAATATAGGATAAAAATAATTTATCAAGGAATTATTTGTAATTATTGGAATTTTTGGTTAATTAAGAAAAATTAGCCAATTTCCATTATTTAAAATATATGGAGGCCTCAAAAATTCAAGGAAAAATAGGGATAAATTATGTGACATATTATACTAATTTATAAAATTACTTCCCACCTTTGGATGTACAGAGGTTAGCTTAAAGAATATTTATTACCGAATTATTATCGGTAGAATATTGATTTTTGACGGAATAAAATTTAGAAAATTATAAAGGGAGGTAAAACTTGAGAAAAATCATGGAATACCCTTGGAATGAGGGGAATTTAAGGAGGTGTTGAAATCAAAATTTTATGACAGTAAATTGGACAGGATTGTTGGAAAATCAGACTAAAAATACACAAATAATCAGTGGATTGCACTGAATATTGGATGAGTCATTTTTCTCCCAATATTTAGAGTAATATTTCGGCCAAAAATAAGGGGGAGGACAAAGTTAGAATTTTCCAAATTGTTCAAGGGCATAAAGGGAAATAAGAGACAACACATTAAAATAATATTTTATTACCACATGAAAATCACATGGTGAATAGGTGTCCATCCATGTGTCAATTTCTTGTGGTGTGTGCTCTAGGATTTGTCCATGTGTAAAGTGAAAAAAATAGACAGCCGAGATCGCATCTTTTTCCCGAAGGGCATTCTTGGAATTTTGAAAAATTAAAGCCTATAAATACCCCCCTCTCATGAACATTTCGGCCAAGATGGTTGCTTGGTGAGGGAATGTTGTGTTCTTGAGTTCTAGGAGAGAGAAAGGAAGAAAGAAGAGAGAGAAAGGGAGAAAGCAAAGTTAGACACCTCTAATCGCCGATTAAGGGCTAATTAAGGTATGTTTACCTCCCTAAGTGTTAATTATTTTTAGTTAATTATTTATTTGAGGAAGATTAAGATTAATTACCTTGATTAATTATGGTTTAGTGATAGCTAAGATTAATCATGGTATTTGACTAAAGATTAGTAAGTAATTAAGGTTAGCTACCCTAATTAATTAGCAATTAGTGATTAGTTATACTAATTGAAGGATGATTAATTATGATTAATCATGTTAATTAAGGAATGATTAAAGGTTAATCATGTTGATTAGAGAATGATTAATGGTTAATCCATAAGGTATTAGTGACTTAATCTTAGAGGATTATGTTGTATTAATGACCATGTGATTTGAGGACCTTAATTAAATATTGGATTAAGGATTAAGGGTTAGTGATTAACCAAGAAAGCATGATTAATCATGGATTAAGGAAGAATTCCAAGACCTTAATTGAGGATTAAGGCTTGGTCAAATCAAAGTCAAAGGATTAGGAAAGGTATATGGAAGTTATAAATTGAAAAGCATAAGGGTAGTATTATATTGAGAAAGAATTGTATACTGGATATGGAATTTATCATACCCTTACTGTATGGTTGATAGGCAATTCTCTGGAAACCTAGGAGGACCTCAAGCAAGGAAAACAAGGAGGAAACATTAAGCATCGAACCAAGGTAGCATGAACTTGCAATTATTTTGTTGACCTGCATTTGGTGTTTCTGCTATGTGTGTTTATGTGCCATGAGAATGTTTATGCCCAGATGATGTGAACTCCTTGCAATGTATGCCTTGGCTCTTGCATGATTGAGTTTTGACTAGAATGATTATATGCTCCATGATATGATGACATGGATACAGAATGGTTATGGCATGGCATAAAAACTAGCAATGTTATTTTACTGCGTGTAGCATGACATCTTATGCATGTTGACCTGATGATTGTATGTTCGATGCTACTGGGATTTCTATGAAATCTCATTCCTCCTATAACATGATATCCTAGGTGCCACTACTTCCAAGGAGAAGGGAAAAGAAGTAATCATGGCTTGAGAAAATTATGATCCATGTATTGTATTAGATGGTTTTAAAGCTTTCTCTTCCAAGCCATATAAGCATATTTTGATCATGAACACATAACATGATACCCTTTTTGGATGTATATTAATGGTAGAGTGCTTTTATATGCGAGTATGGTATGCTTATAGTGAAAAACGAATTGGTGCTAGAATTAGTGAAAAAGGGGGATAAAAATAGTCTAAATTTGACCAAACTTTGACCAATTAAAACCCTAGTCAAATGGTTGAATTTTTACCTGAAATTTGGTATGCAAATAGATCTTATTTTTCCCTTTAAAATGAGTGGTAAATCGTAACAATCGGAGCTCTGTGTAAGAAGTTATGCCTTTCCGAAGTTAGGCAAAAATCCTGGAAAATAGAAAAATGACCAAATAAACAGTACTTTTTGAAATTAAAATCGGATGCGTTTTTTATTAAAGAGGAACCTGAGGTTATTTTTCCTTGATAGATGATGTTAAGAGCTTCGAGTGAGACTTGGAACGACCTTATTTCGATTTTTCTAGAATTAGTTATGATTTTCCAAAGTTATGCCAAGTTTAAGGTTACAGTGAATAGTAATGCAGGAAAAGAAATTTTTAAACTCAGATTTTTCAACCCGGTAACCTGGGATTGCACTTCCAAATATCTTAACTTGGCATAATATAAGGTCACAAACCTAAGGTGTTACAATCAAGCTCTTGAAGGAGAAGATTTGAATTAGCCAAGTGTCATTCCATAAATGTGTTAGGATTATGGTTTTGATGATAACAAAGTTAGATTTAAGTAGTTCAGTATGTTGATTGATCATCTGATCGATCAAGTATTTATCAATAAGCTATCAGATAAAATGTCAGTGCAAACCAGTAATTTAAATGAGATTTTGATCAATAAGTTGTTCGATAATCCGTTGATCGATAAAATGATCGATTATCGCTAATATAGAAGTTATACAAGTTTACAGTTAATTATCGATCACTTGGTCGATAACATAAGATAATTGAACAAGTAACAGATAAAGAGAACCAAAGCCAGAGTGAATTTATTGATCACATGATCGATAAATCAGTTATCGATGAAGAGTCCGATAAATGGTAATACACTATACTCATTCTGTACATTGATTTTGTCACCATTTATCGATCACATTATCGATCATTCATTTATCGATAATATGATCGAACATTGCTCACTGACTCTCTGAATACAGGTAATCATCATAGTTGTTGATCGATAATATTATCGATCACCAAGTTATCAATCACATGATCGATAATCAGTATTTTATTTGCTCTTACTTAACCAAGTTATCGATAACATTATCGATAATCTAATCTATCTGAATAGTACTTTTTCATATAACATGATCGATAAATAGCTTAGAACAAAATCTTCATTTCACAGTTTATCGATAACCTGATCGAACACTCACTGATCGATCACCTATTCGATAAACCCAATTTATCCTTACTCTTCAGTGAGTAATTTTCACATGGTATTTATCAATAACATTATCGATCATAAAGTTATCGATAATATGATCGATCAACATGAACTGAAGTTTCAATTCAGTAACACTTGAATTATCGATTATTTGATCGATCAATGAGTATTCGATAAACTGTTCAATCACATTACTTTTCCAGTTCTATCTCAATTAGCTATGATGGTTCTCAAATTCAACTCTCTTTTTTCTTCCAAACTATTTATAGCATGCATGATTATTTTGGCCATTTTGCTAAGTGATTTATAATCAAAATGACTCTGATCTTTCTCTGGATCATATTACTTTTCCAGTTCTATCTCAACCAGTGATCGATCAGCACTTCGATCAAGAATATCCAGATTGTTATTCTGCATATTTAACAGTCTTTTTGAATCCACCTGAATACAATGAATAATCATTCTATCATCTGTTCAGTTCTACCTTAAGGTCTACATTGCAAAGATTAACTTATTGAAGTTAAGAGTGTTGTTGCAGATTACGAAGAGAAATCACAATGGCTCTTCAACGGTTGATTACGTAGCCTGTAACCTACTGTGTCAGAAGCCCAGAAGCATTAATGGCAGAACCGTTGTAACTGGGAAAACATGCAAACGGAGTCACAACGGCTAGAAGCTCTTCCGTCTAATGATTACTTAACAACCTCAACTATAAAAGGCGCGAAGAAGCATTAATGAATGGAATTGAATACCTGAGCTACCGTCTGTGATTATTTATTATTGCATTCAATACTCTGTTCTTTCAATCTTACTAAGCATCAGTGTTTATCTTCTATACACTTTGTAAGAGAGATTACTCACTTATCATTGATTACATTAGAGTGATACTTAAGAGTGTGGACTCTTGAGTGTGGGTTTGTAACCTTACGGGAAATAAGGGGGAGTGATTGAGTGAATCAATTACTGTACTGAGGCGCCAAGAGCCCGATCAATCTTGGAAGATAGTGGAATGCTCAGAGGTGTTCTGAGGACTGGACGTAGGTCAAGTGATTAAGACCGAACCAGTATAAACCCTGTGTTTGTCTCTCTACGGTGAAACCTTCCTAAACTTACACTCTCTGTTTTTGATAGTATTCATTTTTAATTACACAATTTTTTTTCTACCTCACCCAATCACCCCCCTCTTGGGTGAGACTGCCACTAACAAAATCGAGAGGATCTTGACTTTAGTAATTAATTTCATTTGGAATTATGTTAATTATGAAAGAGGAATCAAGATTTAGTAGGGTAATGACACTTGGACTATCATTAAAGAAGGTGGTTGGGATATTTTGAAGCATTAATCAAGCTCTTCTCTCCCCTAATTTCAAAAGAGAGTTTGACCAAGGGAGGAATTAAGAGGAAAAGAGAGAGCTTGAGAGAAAAACAAGAAGAAGCAAGCACCTTTGATCATCTAAGCAAGGTTTCAAGGTTAGATCTTGGTCCTAGAAGTGTTCTTGCTTTGGTTTCTTTCTCTTTTATGGTTAAAAATCTGTCTCCTCCCTCTCTTGATGTTGACCAAACTGATTAATAAAAAGGGGAAAGAAGTTTTGATCATCACACTTGCTAAGACACAACAACACAAGTTAGATCCTAGTGTTTGCAAGTGAGTTTAAGTTGTTTTAAAGCATTTTTTATGGTTGTTTTCTTGAGCTTCCATTTCGGCCAAGTGAGGAACTGAACCCTAGGATGAGTTTTTCATTGTTTTAAGGCTTCCATGATGCTTAAAATGAGGAATGGTGTAGGGTAGACTAAAAGGAACAAGTGTTGGAAGCTTTAAAGCAAAGTTGTGATTTTTGGTTTAAACCCTCTAGTGGTTCGGTCAAAGTGTGGCTGGAAGAAGCAATTTTATTTTTATAAATCTAAGCCCATTTTTGGAATCTACATGAAAATCCATGTAGGATTAAGTCAAGAAGTGATTTTTAGGGTTAAAGAGAACTAAGTTCAAAAATAGTGAACAAAGGAGGGAGCTTTATGGTTCAAGAATCATTTTGATTCATGATCTTGCTTTTTCATGGTTGAATAATGATTATGGCTGCCTTTTTGATGGATTATATGGTTAAGGTTTGATATTTGTCAAGGGAAAGAGGAGAAGGAAGAAAAGCTAAGACTTTTGGAGCAAGGCAGTAAGTTAAACCTAGCTACTACCACTAACTAGCATTATTGATTATTGTATGGTTAATTGCTATTATTGTGGTTGAGCTTTCTTGATTGTTATGTGGCTGCTCTATGTAGTATCTTACTTTGGCCTTTGCATGTTTGAGTTTGCCAAATGATAAGCATGTTAGTTCACCAATAGTAGCTAATGTGATCATGCGTAATAATGATGCTTGCTTGGTGCTATAGTTGGTTAATTTGCTACTGGGATTTTCAAAAATCTCATCCCCCAAAAATAATGTAACATTTTAGGGCCTGAATCCTCCAAGGGAAAGCTGCAGATTGAAGGCTCATTTGTGGGGTTTAGCCATAAAATTCGTGAGCTCATTTTGGTTATGTAAATATTAAACTAACAGTGCTGGAGGCATACTGACACCGACTGATTCACATGACTTTTTGATTATGCTCCCGAACGCGTTTAATCCTAAAATTTGGCATGATGAAATTTAACATCCTGAGCTTCAATTTGATAGCTAATACATTAAAAATGGCCTAGTATACAAGTTATAATGATTTTTCAAAGTTAATGGTCAGAATCTGGGAATCAGGGTTTTTGGCAAATGGACAGTGTTGCTTTTCTCAAAAACCTGATGCTTTATCATAATGAATTGGACAATGAAATTATTTTTTCTTCAAATATGACTTAAATAGATTTAAGTAAAATTTTGAATCACCCTAATTGGATTTTTGTAGAATAAGTTATGAATTTTTGAAGTTGGGCCAGAAAAACTGGATTTTTTACCCGATGAACAGTAAAAAAATCAAAATTTAGCGTTTTTATGGTAAAAAATGAGCCCAAGACCATCCAATGTGGTCTAAAATGATTTTGAAAGGAATCTAAGTCAATATAATAGTAAGGTGTGACATTATACATCTCTCTAAAGCACAACAAGTATAGAACTCCCTCACCAATGTTAGATTGACCTTATCCCCCTTCTTTGTAAGCTCCCTAAAACCTTGCTCCATAGCAAGCTTGTAAAAGTTGTACTCGTTCTTTCTTGTACCACCGCCTATTTGCAAACATGCTCACTGCTTCTGGCCTTGTGAGTTGGGGCTCATCGCGGGAGCGATCCCTTCTGGAAGTATCTGGGTTTTTTGTGCGAGGCATCTGAACATAAGGCCAAACAACACACAACAAAACAACTAAATAAACACAAAACCAAAACAACCTAAAATAGCAGAAAACTAAGCCTAACACTAAACCTAGAAAACTCCACTCCCCCAAAGGTTCTAAACGATCAGCTAATCCCCAGACTCACTTTGGAAAAACCTTAATGCTTGTAATTGCTCAAAACCAAGTTCTTGAAAAGCTATTTCAGGTTAAAGTCAGAATTCATTAAGAAATTATAGTAGGCAGATAAAAAAGGTGGGTTTCAGAACTTCAAAAGCAACATTGTGAATCTAGGTTGTAATTTGAAATCAGTAAGGTCGTGACCTGAATCCTAGAATTTGGAAAGGTTGCTAGCAGTCCAGAATTCACAAAACCAGTTCATTCAAAATTAGTTTTCTGCAGAATTTATAGTCCCAAATAGTTTCAAAACTAGTTTAACAGCAGCCCAAGCAGTAATTCCATACTCTATTCAACTAAAACCTAACCCTAAATAAAAGAAATCCTATCTAAAACCTACAAAACACAGAAAACAAGAACCAAAACTAGAGGAATCACAAAGAAATAGAAAATACCTTCAAAGAGTAAACCAACTGAGAGTGGGCATGTAAGGAATGAGAAAGGACATGATTTCTAATTGTAGGTAGCAACTTTACATAGGTAAAACTGGAATGGAGTCTTCAGATACAGAAAAGGGACTAGAGAAGGGAGATATTTGAAGTTTTACCTTGAAGAGGGAGAATAAAGAAGGCAGGTCATAGAGATTCAGAACAGTGGGTTGCAACTATTAGGAGGTAAAACAAAGAGAGCAAACACAAAATGAACATAATGGGAAGGAGGAAAGGGGTTTAAGGTTTTGGGTTATGGAATTACAAAAGAGGTATTAGGGTTTTTGATACTTGGATGTATTTAGACAAAGTCTAGGGTAGGTTCAAGGGGTATGGTGGTAAATAGGCTTTAAAACTTAAGGGCAGAGAGGTAAATTCGCAGAAGAAATTTCTGATTTTTCTTATCAGGTTGTGACCTGAGGGTATCCAGGTTGCGACTTTAACAGACAAAGGGGATTTTAGGGCTTCAGACAGGCTTCAAGTCGTGACTTGAAACATCGAGGTTGTAACCTCAGCTCACAAAGAGCCTTAACCAAGTTCTTTCCCTAAGTCACGACCTGGGATAGTGAGGTTGCGACTTCAGTTCACAAAGAGCTCTCCTTCTCAGCCTAACCTCCAAGTCACGACCTGGATTTATAGAGAGCCCTCTGACTCTCTAAATCCTATTCAACCTTAAATCTCAGCTCTTTCACCACTACCGCTCACCAAAATAACTATCAAAATGACCCAACTCAGCAATCCATCACTAGATTTTCAACAATTCAATGTAAAACTCAAAAGCAAGTGATGGAAGATTAGGAAAACTTTCAAAATTTTTAGTAAAAGTGCAAGGATAGGTAAACTAACGAATGCAATTGAGTATGTGTGTGTGACAGAGATAGAAATACAATCACCTCAAAATAACACAAATAGGGGAGAATTATTCAAAACAAAGATAAACTACGGAAATTTAAATTTCTACTTTTATTGGGTATATCCCTTTCACAACTCAAAACAGTCACATGCAGGATAGTATCATAAAAAGTAAAAGACATGTAAAAAGTAAAAGAGCATGGAAAGGGACGACCTGGCCTCATGGAGGCTATATGGGCTCTTCATAGAGCTTGAGGAGATGACCATTACACTGGATCACTTTACCAGTGGCCTCCTCCTCTAGCTCTATCATCCCAAAATCGTGCACCTTTATCACAGTGTAGGGTCCATTCCAGCTCGTCTTGAATTTGAGCCAGGCTTGGTACCTCAACACTTTGTCACCCTCCTTCAACCTCTTTCTCAGGATGTTGGCATCATGAATAAGCTTGGTCTTCTACTTGTAAATGTCAGAACTATGGTAGGCATCTAAATCGCATCTCTTCTAATTCTTGAATTTGAAGTCTATTCAGACCAGCTTTCTTAAAATCAGCATTACAGCTCTTAACCGCCCAATACGACCTATGTTCCAATTCCACTGATATATGATATGACTTCGTCTAAATAATCCGGTATGGAGACATTCTTATTGGCATTTTTTAGGCAGTGCAGTTGGCCTATAATGCATCATCTAATCTCAAACTCCAGTCTTTATTGGATAGCTTGACAATATGCTACAGAATGCACTTAATCTCTCTATTTGACACTTCAACTGGGCCATTGCTTTGGGGCTGATATAGAGTGTCCCTTCTATGGGAAACCCCATATTTAGCTAACAAGTTAGTGAGCAACTTGTTGTAACAATAGGTTCCCTAATCACTGAGTAACACCTCGGGTACTCCAAATCTATTGAAAATATGAGATCTCAAAAATTCAAAAACTATAGGTGCGTCATCTTTTCTTGTGAGGATGGCTTCTACCCACCTAGAAAGGTAATCAGCTGCTAATAGGATATAAGTGTAACCGTGAGAAGGTGGGAATGGTCCTATAAAGTTTATCCCCCAAGCATCAAAGATCTCACAGAAAAGGATGGGTTGTTGTGGCATTTCATTTCTTCTACTCAACCCCCCCAAATCTTTGGTATTTATCAAATGCCTTGCAAAAGGAGAAAGCATCTCTAAATAGGATGGGCTAATAAAAACCAGCATCCAACACTTTCCTAGCCATTTTCCTAGCACTAAAATGTCCCTCACATAAGGTTATAGCAAGCTTCAAATATGGCACGAGCCCTACTTCAGGAATGCACCTTCTGATTAATTGGTCAGAGCATATTCTCCATAAGTGTGGTGGATCCTAGATGTAGTATGAAGCTTCACTCTTAAGCTTCTAAATCTAAAAAGTATTCAAATGAGAAGGGATTAGACCTGTCATAAGATAGTTCACTAAATGAGCAAACTATAGCTGAGAAATAGATAAAGCACATAATGACTGATCAGGAAATAAATGACAAATAGCATCAGAATGTAATACTCCCCTAGTCTCTAGTGGTAGTCTACTCAAGTGATCCATAACATGGTTTATATTGTTAGCTCTATCTTTTACTTCTACATCAAATTCTTAGGGCAGTAACATCTACCTCAAGAGCCTTGGGTTCGATTGAGGTTTATGGAAAAGATACTTTACTGTTGTATGATCTGTATATACAGCCACTTCAAAGTTAATGAGATAAGGTGTAAATTTGTCAAGGGTAAAGACAATAGTAAATAATTCCTTTTCAGTAGTGGTGTAATTTCTTTGGACTGCATCAATGGTTTTAGAAGCATAGGCAATTACTTTAGAAATAGAACCATCTCTTTGACCCTATATTGCCCCCACACTTAAATTTGAAGTGTCACACCTTCTTTATTATCTCATTATATAACAATTAAAACCATTCGGAACTATTATTCAAGTCTTAAGCATGAGAAAGTTTCAAAATTTTGACTTTGGTTCTGAGTCACTATTCACTGAAATTTTTTTCAAATTTGAAAATCCATAACTAATTATAAAAACATCAAAATGAAGTGGTTCTAAATTCTATGGAAAGCTCTTGACATGCTCCTTAAAGGAAAAATAACTCATTAGTATCCAGATCTCATGTATCAATTCCAGATTTTGTTCAAAATGGTACTGTTCATTTGGTTATTTTCTAATTTTCCAAGATTTATGCCCAATTTTGGAAGGGCATATCTTTCTGTACAAAACTCCAAATTCAATAAAGTACCACTTGTTTTAAAGCTAAATATGATATCTGTAAGCATATCAAATTTTAGATCCAGATTCGTCCAATTGCTCAAAATCACATTGGTCAAACTTTACTCCCAAAAAGTCAACTTTTATCCCCTTTTTCATACCATTCTTGCCTTTTCTTTTCCTTTTCCTTTCATCTAGCTTTTCTAATTATATGACACATGCTTAACCATGATTCCTCAACCAATTATTCACATGTAAGGTACCCTTCTCATTGATATAACAATTTGATATAATTTCACACATATACATAAAACATTATTTCAATAACATTAAGCTTAATCCCCTTTAAATATGACCTCCTGTCCTTTCTCGCCCTTGGTGACACCACTTGAGATTCCTATTATTGTTTATACATTGAGGGGAGTGAGATTTTGTAGAAATCTCAGTAGTAATGAATAATAATTATCATGTTAATCATGCCTTACAAAATGTGACGTGTCACAATGCACAATAATCAATTCCAATTATATGAATAGCACATTATTCCATCAAGGAATTGAGTACATATTCACATTCCATATCAATGTGCATTTGGCCAAAGCATATCAAATATCAAAGGGCATTTCACACCATAGTATAAAACAATCAATTCATAGAAAAATAAAGCAAGCAACACATACACATTAAGTAAGCAAGAAAAACAATAAAATTAGATTCAAAGCTACCTCTTTTATACTTGAGATAATTCGGCCTCTTCAAAAAGGTTAATGTTCTTGTTGTTTCTTCTCCACAAAACCTATCAATTTATGCATAAACACATTTCATTTTATCAATAATTTAAGCATAGATACTAATACTTGACATTAGGCTTAATTAAACCTCTTTTTCCCTGATTTTTGATATAATTATTCCCTCTTTATTTCCATCAATCTCTTGGTCCATCTGTCACACCTTACTTATATAGTACCTTAGCATTCATTTAGACCCATTCCAGACCACTTTGGATGGTCTTAAACTTAAAAATTTCAATTTGGACGTTAATTTTCGGAATATTACTGTTCACTATCCAATTTTCAGATTACAGGTCCAACTTTGAAAAATCATAACTAATTCTAGAAAAATCGTATGGAGGTGTTCCAAAATTCTACGGAAATCTCTTTCAATTCTATTTAAGGGAAAAATACTCAATTGGACTTATTCTTGCCCAATTCGTACAGTTTATTGGGTTAAGATTACTATTTGTTTGGTAAAATCTGGACTCTCCAGATTCTGCGCCTTAACTTTGATAACTCATATCTCTTTGTATACACATCCAAATGAGGTGATTTACCACTCATTTTGAAGCTTGGTATGTGAACTATAAGTCTGCCAAATCTCGTGATTTAACTCATTCATTTGATAGGTCAAACTGAAGCTCAAAACTAACTGCTTTAGGACCTACGTTTTATCCTTTAATATCTCCTTACTTTAATTCTTGTTATTTCTTTGTCATACATAGCATGGGCTTAATCTTTCTCATTCATACTCATATACTTTCATTCATGCCATAAACATCCTAAGCATATACATTGAAGTAATGGCATTCATAACATAATTTACAGCATAGGAGAATTATACATTGAATATTAATATCATTCATTTGCATTAATAATTCTCCACTCCTTCTCCTTGCTTCTCATGCCATTAGTGCCCATCATTGATTGACCTAAATGGTTGGTTAGGGAGGGGGTGAGATTCGGGGGAATCTCAGTAGCAAACAATACCATATTAATCATGCTAGATGGATGCTCATGCATTACACGCAACTTGTTTATTCTCTTGTTAATTAGTGACATACTAGCATGCTCAAAGCTAACTTCTTGATGCATGGCCATGGAGACATAATCTACTCATCATGAATAGCAATTACAGCAGCTAAAACATGTCACAACAACATGCAAATAACATATACACGGCAACACACAAGCATACCATATCAAGCAATGACAATAGGTAAGTTCACTACCTTGCACCTCAAGCTTTCCTTTCACTTTTCCTTTGACTTCCATGACTTTCCAACCATGGTAGCTTTTGCCCAACATCATCAAACATCCTCTTAGATGTTCCAAGATCCTAAACATAATCACATTGGTCACACAACCCATTAGGACCAAGAGATTACATAAAGTTCAAGACTAGCTTTCTTGAACCTCAACCCTTTCTCCTAGTCTTAGGGTTTTCTTTCTAACTTTTCTAATATAAATATTATCATTTCCCATCCTTAAGATCCATTTCTTGTCAATTAGGACAAGTTTAGATGGCCTTAGATTCAAAAAGATCAAATCTGGAAATTTTGGTTCGCGGGTACTGTTCACGCAGAATCTCTAGAATTTTTTCTCAACTTTGAAAATTCATAATTAAATCTAGAAAAATCTAAATTGAGTGCTTCCAAGTCTCACTGAAAGCTACTTAAGTTAAATTTAAAGCAAAAATAGTTTCAGGAACCAATTCTGCGCCGAACAGTACCAGAATTGTACGGAAATTGACAATCTCCCAAAAGTTCAACACTATTTCCAGATTTCAAACCCTAACTTTGAAAAATCACCATAAATCGTAAACATATCCAAATGGAGTGTTCTACCCATGGATTTAAATCTCACAGAGTGTACTACAAGCATACCAAATTTCAGAATCAGATATGAACAGTAACTAATTCGAAATAGGCATCAAATCAGCACGTAATTCTTCCAATTTCCACATAGATCCACTTGAAACAACCTCTAATCAATGTGTTCTAGCTAGATCTAACATCAAAATCATCCTCCCCTAAGCTTATGTCAATTCGGCCAGCACCTCCTCTTAGGGGATCTCACATTTTTTTAACCATAAAACCAAAGATTCAAAGCAATAAACAAGAGGGAACAACTTACTAACCTCAGATCTAAACTCGATTGATCAAAGTAGGTGTCTTCCTCTTGATTTAAGCTTCAAGAATCAAAATTGCAAGAGTTTCCCCTTATGTTCATCAGCTTGGCCGAAATGGGGGGAGGGAGAGTGCCTATTTATAGCCAAAAAGTTAGCTTGAATGGACCAAAATGCCCTTGGTGGCTAATAGAAAGGGTAAGGGCAAATTTGAAAGTTCAAGTGGACTTTTGTATCATCATTGCATCATCTTATTACATCATGCTTACCTCAACCTTCTAGAAGATGCCAAGTGTCATGAAAGCGGTGGAGGAGATGGGAGATTAGATCCTAGCCGTTGGATCAAACTTGTTTCATAAGCTTCCTCCGAATTTACTTGGCCCACGTTTCTCCGGCTTTCTTTATGGCCTTTCGGAGCTCAGAAAATTGTTCTGTCTGCTTTATAAATTCTCTTTAATTCTAGAGAATATCTATGAATTTTCTCAGGCCATAACACTTCCTTTAAGCCTTGTATAAAAGTTGTTTACTAAAATACCCTTTTACCGGTAAAACCGACTCTTTAATTTATTAAAGCCACTCCACTGGCCTTTTGGTTGCAGGACTAATTTTATAAATTAGTACAACCTTTTAACCATTTAAACTCATTTTTGTATATGTTTTTGAGGTCTCTTGCTATTTTAAATAATTACCTCACATGGTATACTTTTTACCGGTAATAACCTCATAAATTCCCTTGAAGCTGCCTCAGGGGTATTTTCATCTTTTCTCTTCATAGAAGAGTCTTAGAATATTATTTCTCATTTTCTAGGATTTTTCTTAGAATTTTCTGTACCCTCTTTCCTTTTTACCCCTGTTGGTCATAACTTTCGGAATTTACAGTTTAGTCCCTGCTTGGACTTAACTTCATTAATCCTCTTTTTGAAGTTTCTAACTTAACCTTTGGCCTATATCTAGTCTCTTTTCTCTTTTTGAGCCTTCGAGACTTTACTGGAGCCTCTAACCTTAATTATACCCGAGCCCCTGAAAACTTTTACTTTACAGTGTAGTCCCTGAAACTGCTTTAACTTCCTTTTTCATCTTTGGGACTTCTGCTCACAGGGGTCTGGTAACCTATTTAATTTAGGCTATTTCTGGAACTTCTAGGCCTAAAACTTTGGATGTTACACCATCCCTACATAATTTTTAGTGTAGAATCTAAATATCTAATCAGATTTATAAAAATCAAACTCCTTCCATCTCAAACACCCTTGGCTGAATAAGGTTGTATGTGTTCCAAAATTCTATTTTTGATTCCAATGATTTCAAACACTTTTCCTTAGCGTTTCCCTATACAAAAACACCTTTTAAACTCATTGGAATCATCAAAACACATCAAAACAAGCTCCTACCCAAAGAACAAGTCATGGCCTAATTGAACCCTTAAGGACTTTATCTTGCTTTTCTTCCAAAATTCAATTCAAACACCATTTAAACATGGTTATTCCACATCATATTTAGGTTTCTATCCTTCCTTAAAACATAAGCAAGTTAGACAAAAATTACAGCATCTTTCCCTTGGAATTTTAATTCAAAAACCTAACCAAACAAGCTTTAATCTCAACCATAATAAAGCTTAAACAAACCTTGGTGAATTCTTGACTAAAGCTTGATGATTTCTTGTCCAAAAGCACTTATCAAATTTAGTCTCCAGCTTAAGGAATGAAATGGGTAGCACCTCCCCTTGATTCACCAATTTTCTACTTATTTTTGGTATTTTGAGGGGGTATATATAGACAAATAAATCTACCCTCCCCTGTCCATTTTAGGTGTGATTTCCTACTACTTGGGAGTCCACTTGGCTGCCATCCAACTCTCCAATTTTTAGATCATGCCAAGTGTCCAGTCTTCAGAATATTCCTGCTGATATTTTGTGTGAAAATTGGGTTTTATTTCAATTTAATGGAAGGGTCTAGAAACTGCACAAAATTGGGCCTTCTTTAGGCCTAATGTGGGGCCCACTTATGGTTTAGGATGGACTAAAAAGATGGCACATAAACCAAATCACAATCCCAAACCATTTCAAAACTTTATCAGCTACTATTCACTACTAACATTTCATAATTTTTTTAGGCCTCTAAAAATTCATTTCTCTCCATAAAAAAATCCCCTTTTAATATAAGGATATGATCTAGAAATTTTTAGAATTTTTCTCCACCTATAACTATTTATTTTAAATTTTTCCCAATTAGGCCTCTTTCGATGTAACTGTGGGAAAATAAATTTTCTAAAATTAATTCCTAAGCTTCCAGGGCCTAAAGCTAATTTTATAAATTTCCATAATTATTTAGATAATTAATCCTTTTTTTTTGGGAATTATTGAGGCCTCTAGCTATTTAAAATAATTACTTTTCTTTAATTTTTCATTGTTTTCCTGAAAAACCTTAGTGTTCGGGAAATTCCATAATAATTTATTTTCTCATGAATTTCACCTCTAGGACCTCCGTTGAGGTTCCAAAACCTCTAATCCACCAATTTTCCATTTTTATGAAATTTTCTAAAATTTTTCTCAAATTGTCCCACTTTGCCCTTCTTGGATTAGTAAATTTGAAAATGTCGGTCTGGACCTTTTTTGGGTCTCACGTCATACCTAATTTTTTTAGCCAATCTTCTTTCCCTATTGACCCTTAACCAAATTTTTCATCCCTTTTATCAATGCTAAATTCGGTGAGATGTGATATGAAGCATCACATAAAATTTCAAAAGGCAATTCCTAGTTGAGAGAGGTCAAAATGGGAGGAGTAACTAGCCTATTCCTCAATTCATCAAAAGCTACCTCACATTCATGATCAAATTGAAAATCAATATCCTTTTGCAACAGTTTAGAAAAAGGTAGAGCAATTTTACTAAAGTCTTCGATGAATCTTCTATAAAACTCTACATGTCCTAAAAGGATCTCAATTCTTTCAAGTGGTAGGATAGGGCAAAGAAGATATCACTTCTATTTTAGCTTTATCTACCTCTATTCCTTTATCAGAAATCAAATGTCCTAGCACGATATGCCATGATCAACCATAAAATGGCATTTTTCATAATTCAAAACACGCCTTTTTTCTCAATACGTCGCACTAGAATTTTGTCAAGGCTTTATAAACACTTGTTAAAAGAATTGCCATAAACAGTGAAATCATCCATGAACACATCCATGCATTTTTCAATAAACTCAGGAAAAATAAATAACATGCAACGTTGGAATGTACCAGGTGCATTACAAGGACCAAAAGGCATTCTTTTATAAGCATAGGTTCTAAATAGATAAGTGAAGGTAGCCTTATCTTGGTCTCTAGGGTCTATAAGGATTTCCAAATACCCGGAGTACCCATCTAGGAAACAGTAGTGGCTCTTCCCTGTTAACCATTCAAGCATTTGATCAATAAAAGGTAAGGGAAAGTGATCCTTCCTAGTGGACTTATTCAACTTCCTATAATCAATGCAAACTCTCTGAGTTTTGCACTCTAGTTGGTATGAGTTCATTTTTCTCATTCTTGACTACTATGATTTCGCTCTTCTTTGGTACAACTTGTACCGCTTACACCACTCGCTATCTATGACTCCAACTCTCAAGAGTTTATCAACTTTTTTCCTAACCACGTTAGAAATTAGAGAATTTAACCTCCTTTGGTTGTGTTTAATTGGCTTGGAATCCTCAGTCAACAAAATCCTATGGGTGTAAATAGTAGAGTCAGTTCCCTTAATATCAACTAATTGCCAACCCAAAGCCTCCCTATTCCTACAAGTACACTTATTAAACTGGACTCTTCACTCTCAGTCAAGGAACTAGAGATAATAACAGGCAATTTACTTTCAGTATCCAAATAAGCGTACTTAAGATTTAGGGGAAATCTTTGAGTTCCAAAGTTTGGGGTTAGATAATCGAGGGAATTAGAGTAGGAATATTAATAGAGTTAGAGAGACTCCCCTTTGTTGACTCTTTGAAAGGGCACTTGTCAGTCCCATTTGGATCCATTACACTTGGCTTTGTTCCTTCAATGTTGCACCAAGCTCAAGTTGGTCTATAAAAGCAACAATCTTGGCTTGACTCACCTCTATATCTATATCATCATTAGAGATTAGATAAGTCAAGAATCATAAAGTATGGGGTATGATTTTAGAGTGTGAATGATTAAGAGTTGAATCAGAGACTGTTGGCCCTTTAACCAAAGTATTCAAAACATGAGATGGTGGAGCTATTGAAGGTTAAAGTTCAGTTGATGCAGTAAGGCGCTTAGGTCGTGACCTCACGGTACTAGGTCATGACCTCAATTCACAGAGGCCACCTTATTGACAGGGTAGGTTTGAAATCATGACTTGGGATTCCTCAGGTCATGACCTTATGTCACAGAGGTTGGATTCTTCGAATTTTACTCCATTTTTAGTATCAATTATGTCTTGTGCACTTGTAAAATTAGCAAAAGGATCCTCACCAAGGACAATATCACTTGTGAATGAATAAATGGTATCAAAATTTGAAGGAAAAGAAAAATCTTGAGAAATAGAAAGCATGCTATCAATTTCCAAAGAATTAACGCATGGCACCTCACTCCCACAAGAGCTTGAAAATGAGTAAACAGAAGAAAGGGAAAAGATAAGTCTAGTTCAAAGGATTCATGTGATGATTTAAGAGAAGAAACAATCAATTTAGGTGACCCTATGTTATAACCATCATGCATATTTAGCTCATGTTCATCCCTGACTTGCTCAACAGCTGAATCAATGGCATTTAAACCCATAAATGTAGAATTATCAAAGGAATACCTCATAGCTTTATTCATATTAAAGGTTATAACATGGTCTCTGACTTCTATTGTGATACAACTATGTTTCATGCTTATGATAGTCTTGGAAGTCTGGAGGAAAGGTCTCCCTAAAATTAGAGTGCTTTTATTTGTAAGCTCATTTGACATGTCCAAAACATAGAAATCAGGAAGGAACACTAGGTCCTTAACCTGAACTTGCATGTCCTTTATGATTCCTTTGGGGTACCTAATAGACCTATCCGCTAGTTGGAGTACCACACTGATGTCCTTGAGGCCATTTATCCCTAAAGATAAGTAAACCGACTAAGGCATAACATTTATAGCTGCTCCTAGATCTAATATGCTCCCTTAATATGAACTTTTCCTATAGTGCAAGGGATAGGGTAGGATCCGGGATCCTGACACTTAACTGGTAATTCAGCTTTGAAAAGGGGTGACACATTAGCACTCACATGAATCCTCTCTGGGGGCCCAAATCTTTGCTTATTATTACATAATTCTTTTAACAATTTAAAATATTTGGGGTTCCCTCTCAAGAACTGAATCATGGGCATATTAATTTCTAGTTTATCGAACAAAGTGTAAGCATCGTTAGTAAACTCAGACTCAAACTTTTTGTTGCCAGAAAAGTAAGCTTTAGGAAAAGGAAGATCTTTAGTGCATACCTTCTTACTATAGGCTTAGAGGCTCCTTGTGTACTAGTTTCCACCCTGTCTTCCTTTTATCGGCCCTTGTAAGTTGAGCTTTCCATAGTGTTCTCATTTTCTTGGGATACTTCCTCATGTAGTTGAGTTACCTCCTCTTTTGGGTCTTTTTGTGATCTTTTCCTCATCATGAGTTCCTCCTCTTTTAAACACTTAGATTTGCCCAATCTCATTAGAGTAAGTTGAGGGCTCTCTATTCCTTGTTCAAATTCATCTTCATTTACCTTTTCACCCTCAAATTGGACCCTTCTACCACTTTTTAAGGTTATCGCATTAAGGGCCTTAGGGTTAATCACTGTGTTGGAAGGAATGCTGCCCCCACTTTTGGCTTGTATGTCATTGACTACTATATTGGATAGTTGGGTTAAATGACTAGTGATGTTGGTGTTTTTTAAAGTGAGCTCCTCCAACTTTTTATGCATATCTTAATTATCTTTTTGTATGCCTTGTAAGATAGTGGTTACATAGACGAACTTATCATCACTCTCCTTCATTCACCCCTCTATGTCAGTCATTCATGCAGTCATGCTCTTTAAGAGCTGCGAAGTGTCATCCCCTCTTGGTAGTTGTTGAGATACCATAGTATTTTATAGGGCTATCACTATAACTCTTGAAGGGTCTTGAAAATTAATTGAGGAGGCCCCAGTATTGTGAAATTGATGACCTTGGAATTGATTTGGTTTATTTGCTCTCCTACCCCATTTAAAATTTAGATGGTCTCTCTAACTAGGATTATATGTATTTGAGTAAGGGTCTCTCTTCTGATATTGTCCATCTCTTCCTTGGTACATCACATTCACTTCCCCAACTGGCCTGGGGCAATTCTGAGTAGTGTGTATCGGGGAATCATAAGCCCTATAACTTGTAGCCACTAAAGCAAGGGACTAAGGCTTGTTAGAGCGGAGGCTTTTAATGTTACTTGCAAGCTTGGACATATCTTGGGCTAACTTGACTAATAGTGGATCCCTATCATATTTGTGGTCCCTTAGATCCCTGAAGCTTACATGCCATCAATTAAAAGCAAAAGTCCTTATTAATTCCCATGCAGCCCGTGGTTCTATATTCTCCACAGATCCATTCGCAGTGGCATCCAAGACTTGTGCATCATATGTCAATAGCCTGTTGTAGAAATATTGTACCAAGTACTCCTCAATAATTTGATGATTGGGATACTGAGTCAACATTTCTTGGAATCTGCTCTAAAATTCAAAAAAATGACTCAAAAGGCTCTTGCTTAGCTGTTAAAATTTTCTTATGGGTGACTAAAATCTTTGTAGAGGAGAAGTACGTATCCAAAAATGCCTTTTTTAGACTAGTTGATCGAGGTAGGACCGTCACCTTTCGGGTCGTCAAGAAAGTGAATTGGACCAGAAAAAAATATAATACAGGATGCAACCAGTTGTTCTTCTCAAGGAGCATATTATTGGAAATCCTAGTCTAGATTTGTTATCAAAAGCATTGTAAATTTGGGTGAAGAAAAAGGGGGGTTTCAAATGCTTAAGGTGGTGCAATAAATGAAAAGTGTAGAAAATTAACTGTTTTTGGTTTTTCAAATGAATGAATAAATGTTTTGGATTAAAAGGGGATTATGGTTAAACAATCTCTTGATGATGAAAACTCATCTATTACTGCTTTTTAAAATGATTGGGAGTTTTAGAAAACCTCTCAGTCTGAAGAAAAGCCCAAGTAAATCACTTGGGTCCAATGTCTCAATTAATAAAAACTTACTTTAATCAAAGTTAATTAACATCTCTTAAGACACTGTTAAAAATCACTTAAGAGTGTAGATGAACAGATGATACAAATGCCCTCTGAATGTCAATCGACAAGCACAGAATATCAAGCACACAGATTAATCAACAATAATCATTGAAAATCAAACTGAACACAAGGATTCAAACTGAAATATTATATAGATTAATCAACATTAACATCATCCAATCCAAATACAATAAAATAGTCTAATCACTAGATTTACAATCATAAACCAAGTCTGATACAAGTGCAGAAAGTTTCTAAATCTAGAAATATTCAACACAACATTAAGCACGGGTTTAAACTATAGAAAAACTCCCCAATTAAGTCATTGAGATCAAGCTTTGTTCTCTATCACCAAGAGGCTAAGGGGTTTAGCCTCTTATGCCTTCAAACCAATCACAATCGCTCCAGGAATGAACAGCCATAGTTAAAGCTAAAAATGAAGTTGGAAAAATGGAAAAGAAGGGTATTATAGTGGTTTGATCAGTTCAGAAATACAGAAAATGATGAAGAGATGAAGAAAAATGAAAGTTTTGGGCATAGGATCAATAGAGACTTGAGAGGAGATGATGGTGGGTCAACCTTGTGCAAATCTGCAAAATGGAAGAGTCTCCTTTTGTGGTAGCTGCCCCCCTTAGGTATAGAAGCTCAGAAACCTATTCCAAAACACACAGCTTTACTTAACGCACTCAGGTTGCGACCTCAGGAGTGTCAGGTCACGACCTCATTAGTGTCATGTCACGACCTGAGAAGACAGAGAGATGAAATCTTGACTCAAGTCCAAAACACATAGTTTTATTGAAAGGGCATCCAGGTTGCGACCTTAGAAGTCCATGTCACAACCCGAAGAGGCAAAACACTTCAAACTTGTGTTTTGGTCCTTGTAATATTTTGGCTCCATCCATGCTCCATCTTGGTTCTTGGGTTTTTCTCTAATTGCCTGAAAATCACAACAGAGAGCTTTATAAAGACCAACTGATTACAAATCAAGGCAATTAAAACTGAGGACAAAAAAATGACCCCTTTTAGCCCTTAAATAGCAAAATGCAATACATGACTCAATGTAATCAAATGGATATAAATGCATGCATAATGAGGGTAAAATTGTTGCAAAACATTAGAAAACACTTGAGAAAACCATATAAAGATTGGGTTCTATCACTAGTCCATAATTCATATACATTATCCACATAGAGTGGCAGATTCATATACCATTCTTTAGCTTTACCCTCAAGGGATAGATGAAATACTATCCACATGAACGTCATCAATACTTGGCCCCTACAGGCTTTATAGATATGCACTACATGTAAAGAGTCTGGAGGTGCAAGTATGGGTTCTCAACTGTGAGGCCATGAAATTTAGGTAGTGAATGAATCAATTAACCCTTAATTTCAAAATCTACTTCAAAAGTAGGAAAACCACCAGGTATAGGATCAAAGTTCTCATCAGATAGAGTTGATTCCTTAATAGTTCTATCCCTAGGTTGCCCATTAATCCTATTCTGGCCATTGTTCCCTCCTTGCCCCTCATTACCATCATTATTAGGTCTATTATGATTGCCATTCTCATTTCCCCCATTAGCATCATTAGGAGGTACTTTGTCATATCCAAAAATTTGAACCCTGATGGAAGCCGAACTAGTGATAGTGGACTCCCAAGGGCAAACTGGAAAATTTACAAAAATTTCTAAAAATTTCCCAAAAATGGAAAAATGCCAAATTAGAGATTTTTGAGATATTTATGATGTTTTGGGTGTGAAAATGGCCCAAAATAAATTATGGTAAAATTTCCCCAAAAATAATTATTTTGGAAGGAAATAGTGATAAATTAAGAGAATATAACTTTTAATTATATAAGGGCCTCAATAATTTAAGAAAAAATATGGATAAATTCCTTGGGAATATATTTGAATTTCTAAAATTATTTCCAAGTATTGGAAATGAAGGGAATAATTTATGGGGAATTTACTTATGAAATTCTATCGATAAGAGCCTGATTTTAGAAAAAATGTGAAATAAATAGTTAAAGGTTGTGAAAAATCCCCAAACTTTCCAGATCATACTTTTAAAATAAATGAGGATTTTTATGAAAATAAATGGCCTCGAACTATTTTTCCTAATATAGGGCTAAAAAAGAGTAAATTAGATGGAAAATTGTAATCGGATTTGAACCAAACCAACTCCATTACTTCCTAATTAAATTTGGACATTTAGTTAGCCCAATTTAGTAAGGAAAAACGTGCTCCCCAAGGCCCAAGATCACATGTCAATTTGGTGGCACATTTTTGACCATAAGTCAACTTTTCTTAGAGAGCAAACAAAGATCTTGTGGCTCATGTCTTCTGCCATTTTGACTGAAATTTTAAGGGGTTTTTGGGTAGAAAAATAGCTGACCCAGGGTAAGGTTTGGGCAGCTCATGAAGGTCTATAAATACACCCTCCACCCTTCTCATATTTCAGCCAAATAGGGAAGATATTGGGGAAGTGCTGCCAAAATTTCTACTCACCTTAAATCACTATCAAACCACTTCAAGCAAAGGCCAAGCTATCAAGTTTCAACCAAGGATTGATCAAGGTATGTGTAAGCTTGATTTTGATGTATTTGGAATGGTAAAATCATGACTAATCCTAAGGGAAAATTATGCTTGAATTTTGGCCAACATTAGAAAACACTAGCGAAGGATAGAAACTTTGATCATGAGCTTGGATTGGTATGTTTGGATGTTGTTTAGATTGATTTATAGAAAAAAATCAAGTTAGGGTTTATGATACCCATTTCAGCCAAGACTAGTTCTTAGGGTTGGGAATTGTTTCAATGTGTTTTGATGATTCCAATGCGTTTAAAATGTGTTTTTATGTAGGGAAACACCAAGGAGAAGTATTTAAAATCATTGGAATCAAAGATGAAAATTTTGAAACCCTAAACCCTATGTTTCAGTCATGATGATTTCTTGGGCAAGGGATTGGATTTTGATGATTTTGATGCTTCCAGTGAGTTTATATGGTGATTTTATGTAGGGTTATGTTGAGAAAATGAGTTTGGAAGCATTAGGATCAAAAATGAAATTTTGATCCCAAAATCATCTACCTTTCGGCCAAATCATGTTCAGGGGAAGGCATGTGATTTTGTAAAATCTAATTGGATATTTGGATTTTACATGAAAGAATTATATAGGAATGACCTAAGAGATTGATTGAAATGAAAACAAAATGATTAGGTCAGAAGTCCAAGAAAAAGGGGGTTAATGTTCAAGTATTGTGTAATGTGTTTGAATGGTTAGTAAATGATTAGCATTGATATTGGTTCTAGATTGATTGGTTCTATTAAGTCAAATAATGTGGCATCTTGCAATTCATGTGTTGATACTTCTTCCTATACCTCTTATTCAAATTCTGTTGATTTTGTTGGGTCGATAGAGAATTTTAAGCAAGATGATTATGATGATGAAATTGATGAAGAGATTATTGTTGACCCCCCATACACTATTGAGTCCAAGGATAATTTATCATCTCTGAGTGCTAATGCTCCTTTGTGTATTGATGCTTTGCATGGTAAAAGTAGTATTTCTTTTGATTATGCTGACATCACTTGTGATCTTAACATGACTATTGTTAAGAAAGATGTTGTTGAGAATAAGTGTGGGGGAAATCTTGAGTTGGATGTGTACTTAAACAGTAAGGACATGCTGCCTGATGAGACTTCACATGTAGAATTTGCTTTGTGTAATGATGATGATAAGCATGGGGAGACCACTCTGAGTAATCACTTGTCACTTCATTCTCTAACAAACTTGACTTTTACCGACAAGAGTCATATTGATTTTGTGGGTTGTTCAAAATATTTGGAAGTTCCAACTCTTTGTTTTTATCAATTTATTTTGGAATCTTCCTTAATTGCTGAAAAGTTTGTTGAGTTTATTGATTATATTTATGTGAGACAAGATATTGCTTGGAGCTATGCTTTTGTGCAGGTAAATGGATTGAGTCCTCCCATCCAAACACCTTCCCTACTTGAGTTGAAGTGTTTTTTGAGGATCTTAAAGAAGGAAATGATGTCTTTGGAATCTCAGAAGCAAACACCAGTGGTGCTTTCATGTGACTTGCCACCAGACAAAGAAGAGTTGCTAACTCCACTACTTAATTTGGGTCTTCAAACTTCCACTCATCTAGTTGTATTCCTTCCTTCCTCTTTTACTTGCATTACTTGTTGGTATTGGTTAGATGTGCATTTCACATTGAGAACAATGCGTGATTTAAGTGTGGGGGAGGGATTTTGTTCCTACTTTTGGTTTTTTTTTAAATGAGGAAAAGAAAAATATTTTGGTTTTCACTTTGGTTTTTGTTTCTTATTTTCAAGAAAAGAAAGGAATCTTCTGTTCAAAAAATTTTTTTGTTTTATTTTGAATGTGAATATTGCAAGTTTGAAGTGATTCAAGTATGATGCACTCTTGATTTGAAAAGTGATTGATCATGTCATGAGTGGATAAACTAAGTGGCAAAAGATTTGACTTAGGTGAATTTAAGCTAGTAATCATGTACCTAGTGAGGTTTTGAGCCTAATGCATTTCTTCTTTTCATGTGTGTACATCCCTATTTCTTTCCTTGATCTAGAACTTGACTTGAACCTTGTTTGAGACCACATTTGTGTATTTGCATTCATAAAGATGATAAAGGCATTCATTTCAATTATTCTAGCTAGATAAGCCAAAAGCCCACCCTTATCATGCATTTATCCTTTGTTTAACCCCTTTGAGCCTTCATTTTTTTCTCCTCTTAACCCATAAAAAAAATCCTACACTTTTTGAATGTCTTAGGAGTTAAAGAGTGTTATATTTTATGTGCTTGGGATGGAAGAACAAATTTGGAGTTATAGTTTGGGTCAATTTGAAAAAAAAAAAGGAAGAAAAGAAAAGAAAAGTATGTAATAAGATTCTGCTCCTCTAGTTTAAGCTGTGCTTAGTAACCGGGGATCTTCATCACCAATGTTGATCTTTGCGTCAAACGGTCAGTAAAAGCTATGAGCGTGCTAGTAGCATCTTAGTGCCAATGAGTTATCCATGCTTGAGTAACCAGACCTTTGTATCACCAATATGAAGGTTCGCATTAAAAAAGCATATATATAACGGCCTAAGAAAGTTAAAAAAAAAAGGTTCTTGAAAGAAGAAGAAGAAGAAGAAGAATGATCCAATACAAGTTTAATTTAGTTTCTCACATTCCATTATATCTTTTTTTTTAATTGATTCTCTTTATTTCCTAAGATGTTCACCTTTGTTTTCCCAAACACTATATCCTTTCTTTCTTTGCCTTAGCCCCATTATAACCTAATAAAAGTCATTTTGATTTATGCTTGTAATTGATTTACTAATGGTGAAGAATTTAGATTCTTGTCAAGCCTATGGAAAGAGGATTGGATAGGATGGTTTTGAGTGCAAACACAAGCCGCTACACTTTTGACTGATGAGTGACATACACATTAACCTTGGTAATCTTGAGCTTAAATGAACTTTTTATGTATTGTTGGATTAATTGATTGATTTTTGGATTTTGCATAAAAATTCTGATTTTGGATTAAAAATATAAATATTTTGTGATTTCCTATTTTTTACTTGGAATTAATTTTTCCTATTTCTTTGGAAATAAGTCTCATATTTTTAGAAAGATTATTTTTAGAAAGTTTCGCAATTTCTTGCCTAATTTTTGTGCATATCTGATATTTTACTTTTGATTATATTTGGATATATTCTACATTAATGGATGCACTTAAATTCTTGTAGGTCAAGAAAGAGCATATGGGAAATCCAAGGGTGCAAGATTATTTCTTGGAATTTAAGCACAATCCAATGACTAATATCAAGTGGGTCAATTAATTACTAATCGGCTTGAGCTTTGGATCCACAAAAATTATCTTTTCTCCCATTAAAATATTTTCCTTATTTGAGAGCAAAGATTCACGCCATATATCCGAGCAATCACCAATGAAAATATGATTGCTTCATTCCACGGTCACAAGAGGACGAAGAAAATTTCTTCCTTCACTAAGCTCTCGAGACACACCTTCAATCAATTCATGGCTATGGCATCTAACAACTTTGGAGGAGGAGACATTTTGATGGCAGCTTAAGCTTGTTAGGGAGGTAACTTGGGAGGAGCATGGAGGAGACTTGAGTCTTGGGCTAACACTTGAACACCACAAGGGAGTGATGTTCCATTTATCTTTTTAATTCAACGACTTGAAATTATTTAGTTTTAAATAATTTTAAGTTGTATTTTTGTTGAGACAATTTAGTTCTAGATTGCCATTTTTATTCTTGGATTGAATTGATATTTGGATCTTATTTGTGCCGAGATACTTGTTGGAATTTATGTTTAGAACCTTTGCATTATTAATTGAATTTATAATTGAGTTTTCATTATGAGTTTAATTATCAATGTAGTTTGAATTGCAAAATTTGGGTTCTTCTGCCTCTTAATTGTTTAATTAAGTTGGTTAATTGTCTAGTTGTTTAACTGGATGATTTCAAACATAGTTTCCAGAATTAATTTGAGATATCTTTATTGGTTTTAATAAGCTTAATTGGCCAACCTTATACTGTTATGAGTTCTCTAATGGTTTAAGGGTTTTTGAGATTAAGGATTCCCTTTGTTTCAAGTAGGTAATTAAGTTTATTAATTTCACTCTCTTATCACTTCCCTTTGGTCTAATTAACTAATTAAGGTTATGAAGGTTAAATCCATGCGAATCCTAAGTTGTCCCCTCTATCTTACCGAAGAGAACTTCTCAATTTTCACTTGTTAATTTTCTTTGCTCTTTGGTCAAATTTCTTCATTTATCATTTTAATTTTCTTTCTTCAAACAAAAAAAATGCCCCCAAAATTTGCATTGCATTCATTTAGTTTAATTTAATTTTCATATAGATTTTAGGACATTTGCATCTTGCATTTAGAATTAGAATTTTGCATTTTAGTTTAGGTCCAATTTATTGCATTTTTTTATCACCTAAATTTTTTCCTAAAGAAACCCATCACTTGCTTCTTGGAAGTAATGACCTAGGTCGATCATAAAGTACAAATTAATTAGGACCTAGTTTAATTGAGTGCTTTAATGACAGAGGCATCATCAATTATGCATTGTTATGTACGTTGATAGACTATGTTGGAATGTTGTATCAATGATTAAGAATACTTTATGTTTGAGCAATTGGTTAAGGAATTACATGTAACTATGTGTTAGGTGATTGGAAAAGTTATGTGAAAAGAAAAGAAAACAAAGAGAATAAAAATTGCAAAAAGGTGGATGAAAGTTGACTTTTTAGGAGTAAAGTTTGACCAATGAGATTTTGAGTAATTGAAGGATTCTAGAGTTGAAATTTGGCATGCTTATATATCTCATTTTTAGCTTTGTAATAAGTGGTGATTCACTGAATTTGGAGTTTTATACAGAAATTTATGCCCTTCTAAAGTTGGGCATAAATCCTACAAATTTGAAAAATGACCAAATGAAAAGTACCACTTTAAATGAAACATGGGATTGATGCATGAGTTCTAGATGCCAATGAGTATTTTTTTTCTTTAAAGAGCATATCAAGAGCTTTCCATAGAACTTGGAACTATCTCATTTTGATTTTTTTTTTAGAAATGGTTATGAATTTTCAAAGTTTGGCCTTTGCAAGGGTTGTAATGAATAGTAATCTAAATTTTTTTTAAAAAAAATTTATAGTTTGACTTTTTCAACCTAAGGCCATGATAACTAATTCCAAATAGTTCCAACTGAGACAATATGTGGTATAAAAGTAAGGTGTGACAGCCGATAAAAGGAATATATGGAAAAAAAGATCTTTTTCAATCTTTCATATTGGCGAAGTCTTGATATGAGGCATAGTTTGGATGTGATGCATGTGAAGAAAAACATGTGTAAAAGCCTTGTTAGTACAATTTTATACATAAGTGAAAAGACTAAAAATGGAATTAATATAGGATGGGACTCAGTCAAAGTTGGAATAAGAAAACTCCTCCACCCACAAGACAGAGTAAGGCTTATTTACATCCAGTTGCGTACACATTATCAAAGGAAGAGAAAATGACTTTTGTGGTTTTTTGAATAGCATTAAGATGCCATAAGTTATTATTCTAATTTGAGAAAGCTTGTTTCAAAGTGTTGATGCAACAATTATTTCCAGTTGCTATTCAAGGCATTATGAAAAATGATGTGAGAAGCACTATTATGAAACTTTGTATATTTTTCATTTCTATTTGTGGCAAAGTCATTGATCTTGTTGAGTTAGATGAATTAGAAAATAAAGGTTATGTGATTCTCTCTTAATTGGAAATGCACTTTCCTCCATCATTTTTGACATTATCGTCCATTTGATAGCTCACCTTGTGCAAGAGAAAAGACTTTATGGTCCTGTGTGTTTAAGGTCGATGTACCCATTTCAGAGATACATGAAAATCTTAAAAGGGTACTTTAAGAATCCTTATCAGCCTGAGGAATCAATTATTGAGAGATATGTAGCTAAGCAAGTAGTTGAGTTTTGTAAGGCATATCTTGATAAGGTAAAAACAGTTGGACTTCCTCAATCTAAACATGATCAAGGGAGAAGCAAGGAAACACAGGGTGTCATAGTGAAGTCCATGTCTCATGAAGTTGAAATGCAGGCACATCTATATATTTTAAACAACACGGATGAAGTTTTGCCTTACTTAGATGCTCATAAGAATATGCTGAAGAACTTGAATCCAAGAAAGAACGATATGCAACTAGCTAATAAGCATAACAAGTCATTTGTACAGTGATTCAAGCAAGAAATATTAAAGGATGGCAATCCTTCTAAGACAATACAAAGGCTAGCTGTAGGGTTTGCTTTTGAGGTTGTGTGCTGGGACGGACATGACATAAATGGTTATTTATTTTACACAAAAACCCAAGATGATAAGAGTAGTATGCAGAATAGTGGGGTGACCATAGTAGTCGAAGCTATGCATTTTGCTAGTTCAAATGATAAAAACCCAATATTGGCGTCAATATCTTATTATGGAGTAAGAGAAGAGACATAGGAGGTTAGCTATACCTAGTTTAAAGTTCCCTCCTTCAAATGTAAGTGGGTTAATAGTAATGTCGTACAAGTAGATAAAGAATTTGGATTTGTTTCGGTTGATCTTGAGAGGGTTGGATATAGATATAAGCCATTTATTTTAGCAAGTCAAGCAAAACAAGTATTTTATGTCACCGACCTAGCAAAGAAAAAATTGTCTATCATACTCCAAGGTAAGAGGCAAGGAGTTGGCGGAGATGATGGTGATTCAGAGTTCAATCTTGAGGAAACCTTGCCTTTCACAGCTACTCGACCTAAAACAACTGGATTGGATTTGGTAGATGATGACTATACTGTTAGGGATGATTATTGTGAAGGAATTTGGGAGAATAATCATTGTAAGGCCTAAATAAATTATATGATGTTTCTTATTAAATTTATTTGATATTTATCATTTATTATCTTTCCATTATTTATTCATAATGTGATATTTTTTGTTAAATTTACTTGATGTTTCTTACTCTTATGTTTGTTGGTTGTTTTTTGAATAGGAAATAGAAGGATCCGGTCAACAGAGTTATGGCAGCAACAAATCCTGTACTAGCAAGAAAAGGGGAAGAGGGTCGACCTGTAAGAAGAAGTTGGCTTTGCGTGATGAGACCATACAACCCACAAGGATAATAGTAGAGTTTGATGATGATTTGAAGGTTGTAGGTCCTGAAGGGACTTAATTTAATAGTTATGTGGGTTATCTAGCATCCAATAAGATTGGAATTGACATTCCTAAGTGGAGGATGATAGAGGAAAATGTGAAGAACAAGCTTGGAGAGGATATTTTGGTACATTATAAATTCTTTTCTCTATTTGTTTGAATTATTATTGATTATTTACTTCTAACTCTATTGTATTTTATTGCAGCTCATATTTGATATTCCCGTAACAAGGGAGACGAAACACCGTGTGTTAAAACAATTGAATGAAAGGTAGAGAGATTTTAAATCCATGCTTACAAGGGAGTATCTCTGTAAAAAAAGAAAGGGCGAGCATCCTAAAGAGTGATACTCTTTTATTAGTGATGAGGCATAGCAGAGGTTTGTGAAGCAACAGGACGACCTTGCATTTTAGGTTTGGTTTCTTCAAACTTAGTTATTAATGAATTTATATTTTGTTTAATTAAACTAACTTTGTTGAATTTGTTTCATTGTCATAGGCACTGAATAGGAAGAATAAGCAAATATCTTAGCTAAATGTGTACCCACATACCATGTCTTAGAGAAGGTATGGCGGGTCGGAAAGAAGTATGATAGAGGAGCGGTTGCAGGCTGCACAGATGGCTACTGCTTCACACCCTACTGGAGTCATTCCACCCATCCACATCCTCCTCACCAAGAAAAAAGGAAGGCAGTAAGAGTTTAAAAGAGTCAGTATATCACTCTAGAGACTGCTACTATTGCTAAGAAGATTGTAAGTAACATCAAACATTGTCACATCCCAAAAATTTTCATCTGGCAATAAAGGATTAAAAATTGGGATGAAGGTCAATGTAGGAACTAGACGAGGAGATGAAAGAACTTTTGATATGAAACCCTGAAAAGGTCCGGACTGACATTTTCATAATCATTGGTTTAGGAAGGGCAAAACGGAAAAATTTGAGAAAAAATCTAGAAAATCCCTGAAAAATGGGAAAAGCGTAAAGTAGAGGTTTTGGGAATCAATTGAGGCCTGAAAGGTGGAATTTTGGTAAAAATGGATTATTACGGAATTTTCCGTAAACAGAGTTTTTCAGGAAAATAATTATTTTAATTAGTTAGAGGCCTCAATAAATTTGGGAGACTGATGGAAAATTCATCTAAATATTTATTTGAGTTTATAAATTTGTTTTTAGGCCTTGAAAGCTCAAGAATTAATTTTAGGGAATTTATTTTCCTGCAGTGACGCCGATAAAGGCCTAATCAGAGAAAATTCAAAATAAATAGCTAGAGGTGATGAAAAATTCTGAAAATTTCCAGATCATACTCCCATATTAAAAGGTGAATTATCTTGGGGAGAAATAAATTTTGGAGGTCTGGAAAAATTATGGTATATTACTAGTGAATAGTAATTGATAAAGTTTCTAATTGGTTTGAGATAGTGATTTGGCTTGTGGGCCATCTTTTTGGGCCAGCCCAAACCATTTGTGGGGCCCACAATGGACCCAATTAGAGGCCCAATTTGTGCAGCTTCCAGATCCTTTAATTTTAACTAAATAAAATACAAAATTAAAGGATATTTGTGTGGAAAAATCTAGAGAAATGCCACATGGTGAAATCTGAAGGTTTGAAGCACTTGATGGCTGCCAACACACCTCCTTATTTGTCATTTAGGCATGCAAATCAGGAGATAGAGGATAGATGGATTTTTTTTATATATACCCCTTGAAAATACATGAAAAATATTCAAAAATTAGGAAAAATAAGGGGAAACTCTGCCACTGTTCATCCAGCCACCTTGCACAAAATTCTTGAGGATCTTTAGGCAAGGAATCATCCAAATTACTTCAAGGAGATACTAAGGTATGTCCAAGCATCAATATCCCTTAGTTTTACATTGATTAAACAAGGATTTTTGCTTGGGAAAATACTGGAAAAATACTAAAATATTATGAAAAAATTTAGTTGAGATGTGTGGTGTTTAGGAAAGGATAGAAACTTTAATAATCAAGTGGAATAAGCAAGATTAAGTGATGTATGGATTGATTTTTGGATGAAATCAAGTTAGGGTTTAAGGGGGATGATTTCGGTCTGCTACTGTTCATGCAGAACCAATTTGATTTTGCTTGATTTGATGATTTTAATGGCTTTAAAACATGTTTTTTTTGTAGGAATATGTTGTTGGAAAGTGTTTAAAATCATTGGAATCAAAAATAGAATTTTTGAAAAATTAAGGACCCCTATTCGGCCAAACCAGGTTCATGGGGAAAGAGTGTGGATTTTCAAAAATTTGATTGCACCATTAGATTCCTCATGAAAAATTGTGTAGGATTGAGTCATGAGATGGTTGATTCTAAAGAAGGAATCAATTTGTTAAAAATCAAAGAAAAAGGGGGGAAACTGTTGAGCTAATGTTTAGGTATTGGAATTAAGTTGTTTTGTGATTAATATGGCCTATGATTATGATTGGTTTAATAGGCATTGAGAGGAGGAATTAAGGAGAAGCATTTCTCCTTGGAGGAATTAATTGGACAAGCTTTGCAAAGGTAGCTTTTAATTATAATTTGATTGTTTATGTTGCTTGTTTGTTGTGATTGTTGTTGCTTGGATTGGAGGAACTTTGTAGTGACCTTGATTGTTTGATTGACATTGGTTATGCTTTGGCCAAATGCTTTGTGGTATGTCAATGTGGATGATATGATGTTTCTCTCCTTGCATGGTATTTGGTATAAATTCCTATGAGTTGGGAATGGTTTGGATTGCATGAACATGTCACAATAAAACTTGCATTGATTTACATGAAAATTATAATTCATATGCTACTGACATTTCTTTGAAATCTCATTCCTCTTATGTTATTTTATGCACTAATTAGGAAGTGGACCAAGCATGGATCAAGGGAAGGATTTGGCCTTGGAATGAATTGGTTTTGTAGATGTTATGCTATGTTGGAAACTTTTGCAATGTATGATAAACTTTATATGGATTTTGTAACAAGTTATAGATGACATTTTGATGTAAGTTATATTTTTATCCTATGTTCCAATGTTGGAATTACGCTTAATGCATTGTGGAAGGGATGTGGATGAAGGAAAAAGAAGAAAATAAATCAAGAAAATAGAAATTAGGGGATAAAATCTTCCTAATATAGTGCCAAAATTGTGGCACATAAAATAATGAGCAATTGTTGGAGTTTGGAAATGAAATTTTACAGGCCAATAGATATCATTTTTTCTTTAAAACAAGGGGTAATTCATTAAATTTGGAGTTGTGTACTAAGCGTTATGCCCTTCCAAAGTTGGGCAAAAATACTGGAAATTTGAAAATTTACCAAATGAATAGTATAATTTGACGAGTTTCTTCTGGAATTATTCTGGATGGAATTGGACCTAATAATTATTTTTTCACTATAGAACTCTTATCAAGCTTCAAGAAAAAATTGGAACCACTTTATTTTGATTTTTCTAGATTTAGTTATGAATTTTCAAAGTTGACCTATTTTCGAATGAACAGTGTACGGACAGAATGAACAGTAAAATCCTGAATTTCAAATTTGTCATCCAAAAATGTTACAAAACGACTTATATTGGTCCTAATTAACGTATATTGGGATATAAAGAGAGGTGTGACAAACATTATGCTTCATTAACAAATTTTTTTTCAATTATCTTAAATTGAATTTATTGCTTTAATGTTACAGGATACACTTAAGGAGCAAGTATCCCAAGGTACCTTCGTTTCTTATGGATGAATGGATATCTTGGCCACTACAATTGGAAAGGCTAACCATCCCGGTAGAGTTAGAGGGTCCCCTAAAGGGATTGGCATTAACAGTTATTTGGCCTTACTTCATAAAGAAGCACTGGTTCATCCTCTGCTGATATAGTATCTTAAGAGGAGCTTGACTAGTAATTACAAGAAGAAATGGAGAGAATTTAAGCTTATCTTAGTCAACAATACAAGACAGAGATGCAAAAGATGCGTGAGGAGTTCGATGCCAAGTTTCAATAGGCTATGATGATAATGGGCATAACCAGATTCCATATGCCTCGAGTGTCTAAACCTTCGCAGGTAATAATCACACATCTTCTTGAATCTTCTCAAATTTCATTTCATCCATTTAAACTTATTTAATATGCCTTAAGTATTTTCTTTCTATGTTCCGAGTTTTACCTATGATTAAAAGTAGGAAGGGTAGTAATAATCAAACGCAACAGCTAACAGTGTCTAACCCTGACCCTGCCTAAGACAATGGACTACCGCGTGCTCTCTATGTAGACTTTGAAGGTTCATCTCATCATGTCACTAATGGTCGAGCATTCTTAGGCACAACAATCCACGGTAAGAAAGTTTTGAAGGATGAAATAAGGGTAACAGTAGATAAGGTCCGTAATGGTCAAGGTGGTTCACCAGTACCCAACCCTACTGATGAGGTTTGACTACTGGTTCTAGCTGAAGAAAATTTCATTTTATGGCCAAATAGACTTAGTAGCAGCAAAGAAAGTGACAACAAAGAAGGAGACAAAGAGCGCAGGTCCTGTCCTCCAGCCTCTTCCTACTCACACTAGTGTTATGTATGGAAGTTTGTGGCTTCTTCATTCTATGGTGGATAATATAGAGAATTACTTTCAACATGCCACTAGGGATTACCAGTTCAGATTTAACATATGACTTCGCTATTGACAAGAAGGACCTCGTTCAGTTCCTCAACTTTGGGCAGCTAGATATAGTCTTCATATAGCTAACTATTTTGTAAGTCACAATATCATTTTCTTATTTCATGTCATGCTTATACATGTCCTAATGTTTCTTATTTAAACAACAGACACTTTACTCACGTCTTCTGGGATAGAGGACTTGAGGGCACATATGGCTTTATATGTCCTCAGAAGGTGCAGAAAATAATAAATATTGTGGAAATGAGGTCGATCTACATGATGATCACAATAACTCAGATGAAAAAAATTATATTTTGTACCTTACATGGAAGGGTAAGTATATTATTGTATTTGAAATACACAAGTTATATATATAGGATTATAACATGGTTCGTATTTTGTAGTTATCATTGGAACCTCGTTGTTTTTGCCCTCTTTGATAACAAAGTCTATTGGTTCGATTATGTCGCATCCCAGTTTTTAGGCCTAAAAGCCTAGAAAGTAGAAGGTAGGCTACTAAGTCCCTTTGAGTAAAAGTCCCAAAGATGCGAAAGGAAGGTAGAACAAGAATAGGGATTAAACTACAAAATGAGAAAGTTTTCTAGGGGCATAAGTGTAAATAAAGTCAGGGGCTCTAGAAGAGTGTCAAAGGCTTAGAAAAGAAAAATAGATTAGGTGCAGGCCTAGGTGTAGACCTCAAAGTGATGATTCATGAGGTTGAGCCTAATAAGGGCAAAACCATAATTTTAGAAAGTTACAAGCCAATAGGGATAATGCCACATCCCACCAGAATTGACCCTGGCAATGTGAATAATAAATTAGACAGAAGGTCAAGTGGTAAAGTAGACTCGGAGGTAAAACAACTTTTGAGTTGAGATCTAACTGTTGTCTACTTTTTAAAATTATTAGTCCAAAAAGGGCAAAATGAGAAAATTAGAGAAAAATTCCAAAAAATTTCCAAAAAATAGTAAAAATGTAAATTATAGGTTTTAGAACTCTATTTGAGGCCCTAAAAGTAAAAATGGTATATAAAATAAATTATTACTAGATTTTCTGTAATCAGCGATTTTTTAGAAAAAAACAATGAAAAATTAGACCGAAATAACTATTTTAAATATGTAGAGGCCTCAATAATTCTAGAAAAAATATGAAAAATTATTTAAGGATCTATTTGAATTTATAAAAGTTATTTTTAGGCCCTAGAAGTGAAAGGATTAATTTTAGAATATTTATTACTGAAATATTTTTGATAAAACCTAATTTTGGAGAAAATTCAAAATAAATAGTTAGAGGTAGAGATAAATTCTCAAAAACTATGGTGACCTTCCTATATTAAAATATAATTTTTGATAGGAAGAAATGAATTTTGGAGGTCCAAAAGTTTTTTTAGAAATTAGAAAGGAATTTTAGCCAATACTATAACATCAAGTAAAAAAATGTTTAGAAATGAATGTTGATACTTCCTCCTTCTTTCTCCAGTCCATTGGACTTGATTTTAGGCCAAGAATAAACAGTATTTTTGTGGCTCAAGTGGTGCATATGGTTATGGAATAAAATAATGCAAAATATCACATGATTTTATCCAAAACATCATCTCTTAAGGGACACTTGTACACTCCCATAATTCTACAGCCTCTTAAGGTGTCACATGTCCTAAAAACTCTAG